>NC_138554.1:16369576-16617076 GCF_964273705.1 Natrix helvetica
TGCAGCAATGCCTTGTAATGTATACAGGTAGTCCTCGACTTACAATAATTCATTTAGTGACCATTCGAAGCTACAACGGGATTGGAAAAAGTGATCTAAGACCAAATTTCACACTTATGATCATTGCAGCATCACATGATTTACAGTCGGATGCTTGCTAATTGACTAACATTTATGACAGTTGCAGGGTCCCAAGCAAGGATGAAATGCTACCAGTTCTGCCCAGTTCACTGGAACCGGTAGTAAAAAAAAAAAAAGTTCCAATGATCGCGTGGCATAGCTGATTTTCACAGCTGATTATTATTATTATTATTATTATTATTATTATTATTATTATTATTATTATTATTATTATTATTTGCTTTTGTGAAAGCCTTTTTTACTACCTACTTGCTCAACTGGTAGTAAAAAAATGCTTTAATTTTTTTTAAAAAAAGGTTCCAACTATCAGCGGTTTGACAATGAGCTGTGCTGGGGGAAGTCAAAACCTTTTTCTATTTTTTTTTTTTACTTTTTAAAAGCATTTTCACTACCTATTAGCCCCAGCCGTGACTGTGTGAGGTTCCTGCTTGTTGCAGGGGCCATTTTGTGTGAAGTACAGCTGCTTCTGCATTGTGTGTGAGTCAGTTGTGTGGCTTTTGAGTTATATTTGTGTAAAGGGTGATAGTTGGTTTTTGAGCTCTTTGCGGCTCTGTGAGTTTCCTTCTTGCTGTTGCAGGGGCCATTTCGTCTGCTTTTGCATTGTGTGTGAGTCAGTTGTCTGCCTTTTTTGCTGTTTGTGTGTGAAGTGTGAAAGTTGGTATTTGAGCTCACCCGGTCACATGACCATGACCACCAAGCCATGCCCACCTAGTCACATGACCACCAAGTCATGACCACCTAACTCACCAAACCACGCCCACAGACCCAGTAAGGATTTCCTCACTGGTTCCAAGGCCATATAGTTTTATTAAATTAAATTTATTTATATATGATCCCTTCTGAACCAGCAAAGTCAATGGGGGAAACCAGATTCATTTAACAACCGTAATACTAATTTAAGAATTGCAATGATTCACTTAACAACACCAACTTTTGTGGTGGGAAAAGTTGTAAAATGGGGCAATAGCACTTAGACTTATATACTGCTTTACAATGCTTTATAGACATTCTCTGAGCGGTTTACAGAGTTAGCATATGGCCCCCAACAATCTGGGTCCTCATTTTACTGACCTCAGAAGGATGGAAGGCTGAGTCAACCTTGAGCCTCGTGAGATTCAAACTGCCAAATTTGCAGTCACCTGGCAATCAGCAGAGATAGACTGCAGTATAGCACTCTAACCACTGCACAACATAAATTTTGGGCTCAGTTCTGGTTATAAGTTGAGGACTAGCTGTACTCTGATTCTTTCATCAAAAAGCAAGATATAAATCTTTTAAAGGGGGCACAGTGACTCAGCAGTTGAAAACTCTGAGCTTATCAGCTGGAGAGATGACTGCCCAGTGTTCGGGACCCAAACACTGTGAAACAGACTGAGCTCCCCATTTCTTGCCTCAGTTCCTGCCAAACTAGCAGTGCAAAAGTATGCAAATGAGAGTAGATAAATAGGTACCACTTTGGTGGGAAAGTATCATCATTCCTTGCCCCTTAGTCAGAGGTGGTATGCTCCTGGTTCACACCAGTTCAGCCGAACTGGTAGTGGTGGTACAAGCTGGCACTCCGTGTATTTTTATGGTTCTGAGATCAGAGCTGGTATTCAGCCAGTTCGGATCAGTTTGCTTGAACCAGTAGTGTCAAACTGCAAGTGGGTCTGCCCACCCACCCACCAACCCCGGTTCGTGTAGCCTCGTTTTCAACACCGTGCACATGGGTGCATCAGGGGTGGGTTCTGGAAGTCACTACTGCCAGTTTGCTCATGGGCACCCTGTGCAGACATGTTTGAAGTGCATTGCGCATGCATGCATAGTCCAATGAAAATTGTTCTGTCCATGCACAGAAGCAAAAACCAAGATGGTGGCGCCTATGGCCAAACCAGCTGAACCGGACGAACCGGTCCCAACCAGTATGAACCCACCACTGGTGTGCATGCCATGCATGGGAGCAAAGCACATGCATGGAAAGCTGCACACATGTGCGGAAGGCACATGCACAATGCAAGCGTGGGCACACATTCTCACAGTTGTGAACCGGTGGTAAACCTAAGTGAATCCCACCACTGTCTGAGATGTAAAACAAAGGGGAGAGAGATTCATATGTTTATGGTTGCAATGAAAGCAGTTGTTTTCTAGAGTACTTCAAAGGAGCCCTGCGCTAGTGATTATGTGAAATGCAAAAAATCAGGTAGTAGTGGAATTTTTAAATCCCGGACACCGCAGCCAGAGCCTCCTTGTCAATCTGGCTGTAGTTCCTCTCCGCCGGGGAGAGGGTCTGGGAATAAAAAGCCACGGGGGCTTCTGAGCCATTTGGGAGGACATGGCTCAGAATTGCCCCCAGACCAACAAGGGAGGCGTCACATGCCAGAGTCAGCGGCAGCCTGTCACTATATTGGACTAGGACGGCCGCTGACATGAGCATGTCTTTGACAGCCACGAACGCATGCGCCTCGCGGCTGCCCCACCACCACACCGCGGATCGGTCAAGCAACCGATGAAGTGGCTCGGCTAGTGATGCCTTATGAGGTAAAAATGGCACGTAAAAGTTTAAGAGCCCCAGGAATGCCTGAAGCTCCGCCTTGGAGGCAGGCATGGGGGCGTTCCGGATGGCAGCAACCTTGGCAGGGGTAGGGTGGATGCCCTGGGCATCGACCAGGAAACCCAGGAATTCCACCCTTGGCACAGCAAAATCACATTTGCTGGGCTTCAATTTGAGACCCACGCCCCTGAAACGGTCGAGGACCTTCCATAAGACTTCGATGATCCCTGAGCGGCTGTTTGCAGTGATCAGGACGTCATCGAAGTACGGAACCACGCAAGGGAGCCCATGGAACAGGCGCTCCATGAGGCTCTGGAAGATCCCCAGGGCTACGGACACACCAAAATGGAGGAGGCGACAACGGAAAGCCCCTCGGTGGGTGACAATAGTTTGCACAGCCGCCGAATCATCATCCATCAGGAGCTGCTGGTAGGCCTGCGCCATATCCAGTTTGGCGAAAATACAGCCCTGCCCCAGAGAATGGAGCAGGTGGTGCACTACAGGGACTGGATAAGGGTTTGCCTGAAGGGCGAGGTTGATGGTCGACTTATAGTCGGCGCAGAGGCGAATAGACCCGTCGGCCTTGACGGGGACCACAATAGGGGTCTCCCATCTGGAGTGGTCGACGGGTTCTAGCATGCCCTGCGCCAACAATTTGTCCAACTCGGCATCTACCTTAGCCCTCAAGGCAAAAGGCACCCTGCGGGCCTTCAGCCTGATGGGAGCAACCTGGGGGTCGAGGTTAAGCGAAATGGGGGTGCCCTTATATCTCCCCAGTTCCCCACTAAACACATCTGCATAGGAAGCCAGAAGGCTTGCTATGTCAGGGAGGGTGTCAGAGACGAGATGCACCCCTTGCAGGGATAGGCCCAGGGCAGGGAACCAGTCTAAGCCCAGGAGGGCTGGAAGGGGCTTTTCCACTATTAGTGCAGACAAACGTCCAGTAAAATCCCCGTACCCCACCCTCATGGCATAACATCCCAAGG
The DNA here is from genome assembly GCF_964273705.1 of Natrix helvetica. Classification (NCBI taxonomy): domain Eukaryota; kingdom Metazoa; phylum Chordata; class Lepidosauria; order Squamata; family Natricidae; genus Natrix; species Natrix helvetica. The sequence continues at coordinate 16,373,234 of NC_138554.1, forward strand.
TGGGAATTATAGTCCCCTGGTAGTCCTGCAGGGTAGTGTCCGGGGGAGACAGCTAGCTCTTCTTGATGCCAGGGCAGAGGCGGGTGAAATCAGCCCATGATAGGAGGGAACAGGAAGACCCGGAGTCGACCTCCATGAGGCAGGGAGACCCCTCGATCAGGACGGAGACTCGGATCCTCGGTGCACCTGCGGCCGCATTGTAGACCGACTCTGCAGGGGTGGCAGGAAGGTTCGGCTCCATGGCGTAGCAGGCGTCTTGCGGTTTCTGCTGTCGGCGGGGCTATGGAACGGCTGGCTGCGACGACCAGCTGGAAGTCTGACCGATGACACTGGGGCGCTGTGGCAGCGGCAAAGTCACCCTGCATACCTGCGCAAGGTGCCCTTTCCTCTGGCAGCGGCAGCAGACTGAGGCCTTGAAGGGGCACTCAGCACGGCTGTGGTCTCCACCACAACCTAGGCAGGCGACCGAGGTCTGACGGGGATGTTGTTGCTGAGGCCGGTGCCTGGGAGTAGATGCAAGGCGGGCCACAAGTTCCTCTTCTTCCTGGTCAGTCAGGGGAACCAGGTCATCAATCAGGCAAGTGCGGACAGGAGGTGGAGGAATCTGAAGGCGAAACATCTCTGCCGTCGACTGCTCGGATAGCTCGGCCGCCCTAGCCTCAGCAATCGCCTCATTTAATGTCACCTCAGGCCAGGCTAGGAGGCGCCTCTTGAGGCAAGGGTCTTTGACGCCACATACGAATTGCTCGACCAGCGAGTCATCCAGGTCGAGGAATTCACAAGGAATTGCGGCAGTTTGCAAGGACTGGAGGAATTGGCTGACTGACTCCTCCGGCTTCTGAACGCACTGACGGAACGGGGTCGGCGCGTAGTGGTTCTGCAGTTTGGTAATTAGAGTATCCCAGTCCAAAGAGTGGACAGGCAACGGCGCAGCAAGTGCTCGAGCGGCATTAAACATCGCCGGGCCGCAGCAACTAAGAAAAAAACTACATTTTTCGTCCATTGGGATGTTGTGATTCCCATTTGTGATTAGAAAACACTCGAACCGCTCCAGGAACCCGGCCCAAGACTCGCCGGCGGTTCCAAATGGAGCGAACGGTGACATGGATGCCATGGCCGTAACGATTGCTGAAAATGAAGGTTGTGAGGGGGAAAAAAAATCTTTCCCTTCACGAGGTAGCCGCTTGTCGAGGTGGTGTGTCCGTGGCCTCAGAATCCCATCCTCGTCGCCAGTGTAAAAGATTGGCCGAAGGATGAGGCAGGACGCAATCTGAGGCAACTAACAGCCAACTTTATTACAGGCAAACAGTAACATATATACAGCAGTGAGTTCAGCACTTTTCCTGCCTGACAGCTATTTATACGGAGCTGTCAGGCAGGGCAACCAATCAGAGGTTCCTGACAGCCCGCGCTTAGCCAAGCCGCGTCTTAGCCAATCAGGCGCGGCTTGGCTGTTGCTGGCTGCCAGGACACAACACCCAACAATCTGGCTCCTCATTTTACTCACCTAGGAAGGATGGAAGGCTGAGTCAACCTTGAGCCTGGTGAGATTCAAACAACCCAATTGCAGTCAGCTGGCAGTCAGCAGAAGTATGCTGCAGCATTGCATTCTAACCACTGTGCAACTTCGGCTCTAGGTAGGCGCAGTGATTAGAATGGGTAGGCCCATGTGGAGGGAATTACAATAAACTAAAGAGTGGATGAACAGGGTGTCAATGACTGAGTGAAGAGCCTCCCTGTCCAGGAAAGGGCATAGCTGGTGACCAGACTTGGAGGAAGGAGATGAACCAACACAAGACTCTGCCACCCACCCAACTCCATACATCAGTCCAAAATGGTTGATTATATCAAAAGCCACTGAGATGTCAAGATCAAGAATAGATGTGGTACCTCCATCTTGTTTCTGCCAGATCATCTAAGAATGTGACCAATGTTGTTTCTATTCAGTATCCTTGTCTGAATCTTGACTGAATAGGATCCAGATAATCTGTTTCATCCAGGGCCCTCCATAGTTGCAGCGTCATCATCTTCTCCACCTCCTTCCCTTTATAGGGGTACTGAATGACAAGTATTCAGAATGGTGAGGTCCAAGATGGCTTATTGAGGAAGGAACAACCAACCAGCACTCCTGTGAAATGGCTGGGAATACCCCCTACATCAAAGATGAACTGATCATCACTTAGATCTGCCTACATATCATCTACCAGGCCACCTTGGCCAGCCAGGAAGGAGATGAATCTAACTTGAAGTTGGTGCTGGGAAGCACACAGCCTGGCCTGGAGGGAGGATCAAGGATGGAGGTAGAATGGAGTCCCTGCACAACCATTTAAGTGCTAGGACTGACCATCCTCTAAATTCCTAAGAGATTATCTACCATACTTTTCAGATTATAAAACACATTCCCCCCCTCTCCTAAAAGAGGATGGAAATGTTGGTGCGTCATATACACTGAATATACAGCCATTTTTGGCCTCCGGAAACACCGCCCTGCACATCCTCTTTTCACCAAAAACAGGCTTGTTTTTTTTCAAAAATGGGGCGTACAGAGGGTTTGAGAGGCCTGCAGAGTGCTCCTAGGAGTTGGGGAGGGCAGAAGCATGACGCCAGGGGAGGCGAAAAACAGGCCCGTTTTTTGCAAAAATACTGGCATTTTTGCCCTCCCCAGCCCCCAGGAGCACTCTGCAAGCCTCCCAAACCCTTTGTGCGAAAAACAGGCAAAAACAGGCCCATTTTTGCACACACACACACCCCCGAATGCTGTTTCTGAAGTCACTTTTTTCAGAAGCTGTTGTAACTTCAGTCACTAAACAAACAGTTTGTATAAATTTAATCACTTTTGCCCTCAATCTCCCACTTTCGGGGGGGGGGGGAAGGCTGCCAATACAGGCTGGCACTCCATGTATTTTTATGGCTTAATGGTTAAAATATCTACAGACCCCTCGCATCCTGGACATAAATTGTTTCAACTTGTACCCTTAAAACGAGGCTATAGGGCACTGGACACCAGAACAATTAATTAGAAACAAGGATTTTTTTCCCGAATGCCATCACTCTGCTAAACAACTAATTTCCACAATACTGTCAAATTATCTACTAAGACTGAATTACTATTCTTCTTCTCTTCCTTACTAGTAACCATCTCTTCCAACTTATTACTATAACCATGTTGCTTGTATCTTTCAATTTATATTATATTATTTGTTTCCTAGTACAATTTGATGGCTTATTACTAACCTTGACTATCACTAAGTGTTGTATCTTATAATTCTTGATGAATGTATTCTATTTTCTTTATGTACACTGAGAGCATAGGCACCAAAGACAAATTCCTTGTGTCCAATCACACTTGGCCAAAAAAGAATTCCATTCTATTCTATTCTATTCTATCCTATCCTATCCTTATAGAACAATTAGTCAGTGGAACAACTTGCTTCCAGAAGTTGTGTACAGGATTGCTTGTCTGAGCAGGGGGTTGGATTAGAAGACCTCCAAGGTCCCTTCCCACGCTGTTGTTCTGAGTTTATTACTGCGATCTCTACCACAAGAATCTAGCCAGCCCAAGGTCAAACTAAATTGGTGGTAGGAAAGGGTCAACAAAATGCTTTGTTATTGGAATGCCACCTAGTGGTTATTTTAGAGTTATATTTTTATATATACACTTGATTAGTTTTCTATATTATGTTGCTTATATGCCCTTTTTTTATTGGAAGCCAGGATCATTTGGAGTCAGGCTGCATCCAAATTGATTAAATCAATCAATAAATTTGGCTGATGAACAGGTGTGCTTGTAAGTCATCCGTGTAGGAGCTTAATCTGTTATTCTATTCAGCACACACTTGTTGTGTGGCATTTTGGCAAGCATTGTTTTTTTGTGAAATCAATTTATACCATAGGTAGAAGATTTCCACCTTCTTCAAAGAAAGTTCCTTGAATCAGGATGAGGGGAAATTAATGTCCGAATTTTGGGGTGATTGAATGACTGAAGGAGAAGATAGGAAAAAAAAAACAAAGTAAAGTTAGACAAGAAGGGTGGCTCAGTGGCTAAGACACTGAGCTTGTCAATCAGAAAAGTTGGCACTTTTGGCGGTTCGAATCCCTAGTGCCGCGTAACGGAGTGAGTACCCGTTACTTGTCCCAGCTTCTGCAAATCTAGAAGCTCGAAAGCATGTAAAAATGCAAATAGAAAAATAGGAACTGCGTTTGGTGGGGAGGTAACAGAGTTCTGTGCGCCTTCGGTGTTTAGTCATGCCAGTCATATGATCACGGAGAACAGCGCTGGCTCTCCAGCTTTGAAACGGAGATGAGAACCGCCCCCTAGAGTTGGGAATGACTAGCACATATGTGCAAAGGGAACCTTTAACCTTTACCCCCCCCCAAAAAAAAAACAAGAAGGAAAGTTGTGTATGTTTGACAGCAGGAGAGAGTCCCAGATCACTATCCAAGTAAATTAAGGCATCCAAGCACACAGACACACAATCAAGTGTTCTTACTGAGAATTAAAACAGCTCAGCTTGAATAGTTTAGAGTCCTCTATCATGACTCCATACCCAGCACAGATAATGGTATCAAGCTTTGTTGCTCTCCATGTGTTAAGCAAGATCAATTCAATTTCCTTCCCAAAATACCTCTGCAGAAGAAACTTGAAAAGCAGAACTTTCCTTAACATTGTATTTCCTGAGAAATTCAATGCCCTAAAGAGATTTGAGGCGAAAAAGGGGTTAATATACATAAATTACAGAATGAAGCAACTGGGAGGCTCTAACTTTTTTCACTTCCTCTTTCGGTTTCTTGCATACACAGCAAAACTCAGCAGAAATTCCAACGGGGAAAGGTTTTCGGGAAGAGGAGAAGGAAATTGGGCAGGAGAGGAAAAGAGACTTGGGAGCTAGAGTGTCTTGGAGTCTCAACTGCAGTTTAGAGCTTTGTTATTGAAAGTGATCAAAGCAGCAGAACAAGATCTTGGAAAGAGTTGAAAAGAAGGAATCTTGAAACACTTCTCCGTTCACTTTTTCAAGATCTTCCATCCAGTCTTGAGATGGATGTTGGATGTTACCTCCAACGGATTGGGTTCCAAAGTGCCCCTGCCACCCCTTCTTTGGAGACCCTCAAGTGCCTCCACCGTTGCCACCTCTTCTCCGTACCCTTTGAGAGCCTCAGCATCCACTGTCAAGAGCCTATCCGTCTGGAATTGCCTCGCTTGTATGAGAAGATTGTCCAAAACCAGCGGGGTGGTTTTTGTTATGAACTGAATGGACTTTTCCAGTGGCTGTTGAGAGAGTTAGGATTTCACACCCAAATCTTAGCCGCCCGTGTCTGCAACCGCTTCACGCAGTGCTATGGTCCTCCGTTGGACCACTTGGTTATTTTGGTAGACTTGGACGGACGGCAGTTCCTGTGTGATGTTGGGTTCGGAGAAGGTTTCCTGGAACCGTTAGAGCTGAAGCCAGAGGTGGAACAAATTCAAGGAGGAGGCATATTTTGGTTGAGCCTGGAAGGAGCCACCTGGTTCCTGGAACATCGGGAAATTTCTGGAGAGAGGGGGAGATTCCTCTATAAATTCACTCTAGAAGAAAAGAAACTGGAAGATTTTTATGACATGTGTCTTTACCACCAGACTTCACCCTGTTCCATCTTCGCCTGCAAATCCTTCTGTTCATTGCACAAAGCAGCTGGAGGACGTTTAACCTACATGGGTCACCGGCTCATTTCCACCATGGGAAAGGAGCGTACGGAAACGGTCTTGCAGGATTCCGAGATCCCAACCGTTCTCTTTGATAAATTTGGGATCAAACTGAAGAACTTTGAACCCAAGGATGAAAAAATCCTGCCACCTCCTCAACAAGATTAACTAGTGGGATAGGATCTCTTTTAGATTGTAATGAAATATGGAATTGGGCAGGTTGATCTATTAAGGATCTATGGCTATCTCTTTAGATTAATTCCTGTGGAAAACCAAGGGTGATCACTTTTATGTTTTAATGAAATATGGAATTGGGCAGGTTGATCTACTAAGGATCTATGGCTATCTCTTTAACTAGATTAATTCCTGGGGAAAGCCAAGGGTGATCACTTTTATGTTTTAATGAAATATGGAATTGGGCAGGTTGATCTATTAAGGATCTATGGCTATCTCTTTAACTAGATTAATTCCTGGGGAAAGCCAAGGGTGATCACTTTTATGTTTTAATAAAATACGGAATTGGGCAGGTTGATCTATTAAGGATCTATGGCTAAGGATTTGAACCCAAGGATGAAAAAATCCTGCCACCTCCTCAACAAGATTAACTGGTGGGATAAGATCTCTTTTAGATTGTAATGAAATATGGAATTGGGCAGGTTGATCTATTAAGGATCTATGGCTATCTCTTTAACTAGATTAATTCCTGGGGGAAGCCATGCGTGATCACTTTTATGTTTTAATGAAATATGGAATTGGACGGGCTGATCTATTAAGGATCTATTAAAGATAATGCCCAAGATCATGCTTGTGATCCTATAAAGGTTAAAAGACACTTCAACTGATTTAAGTTTGGATATCCTGCTGATTAGCACATCAGTGTTGCAGTATCTGCATGTGATTTTGCCAGTATTTGTACACTTATCAATGATTGCTACATAAAAGATGGACCAAGATGCATTGGTAGTCTGTCAGTCTATGCTTCTGTTCAGCTTTGAGAGAGGTGGGGGGGGAGGGAGAGGGAGAAACAGAAGGGCTTCAAAATCTTCATGCAAGCAGCTATGCAGATCCACACACGTTGGGAGAAAGGTCCGTCTGACGTTCCTTGCAAATTGAAAATCTTTCCAAATCTTTGTGCAAAGAGTGCTGCAGATTAGCATACGGTGTATCTGTGTAGCCCGGCCATCCTTGCAAATGAAAAGATCTCGTCCAAAAGTCCTTTTTCTGCCACCCATAAACTTCCCCCCCAGTCTGGCCAAAAGCCAGTGCCACATGCCAAGGCCAATAGCCACAATCATCTCCCTTGTCTCCTTCCTTCCTAACTACGTACCTACTTTCCTTCTTTTTTTCCTTTTCTACCTACCAACTTCTTATCTTCCTATCCTGCCTTTCTTTCCTTCCTTATTCCTTCCTCCCTTCCTAGCTACCTACTTTATTTCTTCCTTTCCTACCTACCTACTTATCTTCCTATCTTCTTCCTTCTTTCCTTTCCTTCCTCCCTTTCTACCTATCTACCTACTTTCCTTCTTTCTCTCTTCCTTCCTCCTTTCTTTCATACCTATCTTCCTATTTTCTTCCTTCCTTCCTTATTCCTTCCTATCTAACTACCTACTTTCCTTTTCTTCCTTCCTACCTTCCTTCCCTACCTACCTGCTTATCGTCCTTCCTTCTTCCTTCCTTCCTACATATGAGGAACGGTTGCAGGAACTGGGTATGTTTAGCTTAAGAGAAAGAAGGACTAGGGGAGACATGATAGCATTGTTCCAATATCTCAGGGGTTGCCACAAAGAAGAGGGAGTCAAACTATTCTCCAAGGCACCTGAGGGTAGAACAAGAAGCAATGGGTGGAAACTAATCAAGGAGAGAAGCAACTTAGAACTGAGGAGAAATTTCCTGACAGTTAGAACAATTAATCAGTGGAACAGAAGTTGCCTCCAGAAGTTGTGAATGCCCCAACACTGGAAGTCTTTAAGAAGATGTTGCATAGCCATTTGCCTGAAATGGTATAGGGTTTCCTGCCTAGGCAGGGGGTTGGACTAGAAGACCTCCAAGGTCCCTTCCAAATCTACTATTGTATTGTATTGTATTGTATTGTATATGTACCTAGCTTTTTCCATTCTTTTCTTTTGTCTTTTTCATTTTTTCTTTCCTTCCTACCTATCTTCTTTCTTTCTTTCTCTTCTTTTCCTTCCTTTTCTTTTCCTTCCTTTCCAACTTTCCTTCCTTCCTTTCCTTCCTACATATCTACCTGTTTTTCCTTTTTCTTCTTTCTTTCTTTCTCTTCCTACCTACCTACCTTTTCTTTCTTTTCCTTCCTTTCCAACTTTCCTTCCTTCCTTCCTACATATATACCTACCTATATTTTTCCATTTTCTTCTTTGTTTCTTTCTTTCTCTTCCTACCTACCTTTTCTTTCTTTCTCTTCTTTTCCTTCCTTTTCTTTTCCTTCCTTTCCAACTTTCCTTCCTTCCTTTCCTTCCTACATATCTTCTGCCTACCTACATTTTTTCCTTTTTCTTCTTTCTTTCTCTTTCCTTCCTACCTACCTACATTTTCTTTTTCTTTCTTCCTTTTCCTTCCTTTCCAACTTTCCTTCCTTCCTACATATCTACCTACCTATCTTTTTTTCTTCTTTCCTTCCTTCCTTCCTTCTTTCCTTTCTCTCTTTCCTTCCTTCCTTCCTTCTTTCCTTTCTCTCTTTCCTTCCTTCCTTCTTTCCCGCAGGTGAGCTTTTAGGGGTGCAGCGCTTGCCAGCCACGCTTCCCAACAACTCCCCCCCCCCTGCACCCCCACCTCCCCCGCGCACTCCTATCCAGTCCCCTCCTACTCCTGGGAAAGGAGGAGCCGAGCGCGGATGGCGCGCATGCCCACCTCACCCCGGAAGACTTTTGAGCTGCGTGGTTCCCCTGTCCTTGCGTTCTTGGCGCCGCCGTCGAGCAGGTGAGAGTCGGTTGGGTTTCCCCTTAGCCCTACAGCCTCTTTCTCCCCAAATCTCCTCTCCCTCGGGGCCTTTTCTGCCCCGCCGCTCCCCTTCCTGCCAGCGGGGCGGAATCAGGGCTTCTCCCGGAGCAGAGACAGGGAAAGCGCAACGCATTAGCGGTGTGTGTTTGCATTGAACAACATCAACAACAATGGCAATTTAGATTCATTGGGCAAGCATCCCGTATTGTTATTGCAAGGGGTCTCCAACTTTGGCCACTTTAAGACTTGCGGACTTCAACTCCCAGAATTCCCCAGTTTGGGGAATTCTGGGAGTTGAAGTCCGCAAGTTTTAAAGTGGTCAAAGTTGGAGACCCCTTTGGATTGGATAGTAAGTGGCCTCTTCTCAAGTCCTCCCCAAATGTTCTGCCAGTTTGGGAAGACTGGAAGTGTGGGTTGGCACCCAAAGAAGGTTGTCTAGTTTAATGGAAAAGAAGGACCAGGGGTGACATGACAACTGCAGAAAAAGCCATTGCTACCAATCTGCCTGACATTAAGGACTGCAGGAGTCAGAAAGAGGGTGATGAAAATATCTACAGATCCCTCGCATCCTGGACTTAAATTGTTTCTACTTCTACTCTCATAACGGTGCTATAGAGCACTGCGCACCAAGACAACTAGACACAAGAATAGTTTTTTCCCTCTGAACACTCTGCTAAACACATAATTCCCCCGTCCCTGTCAAACTAAGCCTGCACTACTATTAATCTTCTTATCGTTCCTATCAACCATCTCCTCCCACTTGGACTGCAACTTTGTGGCTTGTATCCTTACGATTTATATTGATAGTGTTTCCTGATTGCTTATTTGTACCCTATGACTATCATTAAGTGTTGTACCTTGGGATTCTTGATGAATGTATCTTGTCTTTTTATGTACACTGAGAGCCTATGCACCAAAGACAAATTCCTCGTGTGTCCGGTCACACTTGGCCAATAAAGAATTCTATTCTATGATAGCAGTCTTCCAATATCTCAGGGGCTGCAACAAAGAAGAGGGAGTCAAGCTATTCTTCAAAGCACCCCAGGGTAGGACGAGAAGCAATGGATGGAAATTAATCAAGGAGAGAAGCAACTTAGAACTGAGGAGAAATTTCCTGACAGTTAGAACAATTAATCAGTGGAACAGCTTGCCTCTAAAGTTGTGAATGCTCCAACACTGGAAGTCTTTAAGAAGATGTTGGATAGCCATTTGTCTGAAGTGTGGTATAGGGTTTCTTGCCTAAGCAGCGGGTTGGACTAGAAGACCTCCAAGGTCCCTTCCAACTCTGTTATTCTATTCTATATAATTCGGTAAGGGAGAGGGGGGAGGATTAATTGCCTGAAAAGGGAATAGAGGAGAGTCACAAGTTTGGAGTGGGCCCATGATGAGAGGTTGGCAATGGATCCACATTCCCGTTTTGGAAAGAAAAAGAAATAAACATCATAAACCTTTGTGAGGCTTGTCAGTTGCAGTCTGGGTTAGAAAAGGAAGGAAGGGAAGGGAAGAGGGGGAGGAAAGGAAGGAAGGAAGGAAGGAAGGAAGGAAGGAAGGAAGGAAGGAAGGAAGGAAGGAAGGAAGGAAGGAAATATGTGTGTGCATAAACAGCTCTACACAAACAGTATGAGTGTGTGTAAACACACACATACAAAATCACACATACAATATACACACATACTAATAAACACACATATATACAGACACCTAAACAAATACACATAAACATCTGTAGACCTATATATGTTTATGTGCAAAATGTTCATACACCAAATAGAACTCTAGTAATTAAATATTTAGTTTATTGATTACTGATCAAATTGAGGATAATATCTAATCGTGTTTCCCAATCTTGGCAATTTTTAGATGTGTGGTCTTCCCAGAATCCCCTTGTCGGTCAGCATTGTGATTTCCAAACAAGGGTTTACGTTTTAGTGTTTGGGCCCAGGCAGTTGTGGCTTAGTCAATTAATCATAGTTTCCGTGTGTACCTATTGGGTGGCTCTCCAATTACTCGATCATGGCTCTGTGAGCCTAAACTAGAATGGTCTGTTAAGGGGTCTTATAAGGGGCTAGAGCAGCGATGGCTAACCTTTTTGCCGTTGCGTGCCAAAAGTGCACTCACACCCATAATGCAATGTGTGCATGACACACACACATGTGCTCCCCACCCCATGCTTCCCTGCAGCCTCCTGGGAACAAAAACAGACCGCGGGATGGGGGGCGCACTACACGCACCCTGTGTCCTGTTTTGGGCCTGGTAGGTCCTAGCTATCTGCGGGATCTCATCCTGCCCCATACATCCCTGCGACCAATTCGCTCTCACAGAGAGGGACTCCTCCGGGTGCCGTCCACCAGGCAGTGTCAGAGGGCGGCGCCCAGGAGTAGGGCCTTCTCTGAACGACCGATCTCCGCTCCTTCCGCACGAAACTCAAGACCCACCTGTTCCAACTAGCCGGCCTGGCTTAACTAGAACCTTCTAACCTCCCTGGCAATTTTAATATTTTAATATTTTTAACACAAATCTTGGGGTTTTAAATTGTCTTAACTGTTTTAATTTATTGCTATTTATTTTAACCTAGTGGCTCTCACTTGTATTTGACTGTTAAATATTGATGTCACCTCCTCCATGCCACACTTGTATTTTTGATTTAATTGTACGTTGCCCCGAGTCCCTTTGCGGAGAGGGGGTGACTGATAAATCGAAACAAATAAATAAATAATAAATAGGTCTCCCTGCGGCCTCCTAGGAGCAAAACCAAGCCACAAGGGGGGGGCCTCCCCCTTCCCCTTCCCACCTCATGTTGGGCCTGGTAGGCCCCCCTGCAGCATCCTGGGACCAAAAATGGGCCATGCAGGGGCCACGCTGCACACCCCCATGCCCTGTTTCAGGCATGGTAGGCCTCCTTGCGGCCTCCTGGACAAAAAATGGGCCATGGGGAGAGCCACTCCCACAGGTGACGCCCCCCGCGCCCATGCGTCTCCTGCATGCACAGCAGAAACCCAAAAATCAGCTGGATCAGCGGAAGGTATGCATTCATGCACGGTGGAGCTGAGCTGGTGAGATGGCTCGCGTGCCTTCGCCATCACAGAGCTAGAGTGTAACAGTATCAAGAAGGTGGTACAAATGTTTAAAACAGTTTTTCATTAAACTGTAATTTTTAATCCACAGTCTCCTCCATGGCTTCCATCGTTCCCCCGGCGGCTTCCCCAGGCTCAGCGGTCCTCGTGACTTGCCACGGCGCTTTCGTGATCCGCTCTGATTTGGGTTATTTCCTTCAAACGGCTGACTTCAGCTCAGGACAAGATCTCAAAATACAGCCCCTCCACCCTGCTTGCTGCGGAAAAGACCACTATGTAGGAGACCCCAGCGGTCCAGCCATCTATCTCCTCCACGGGGACTCCTTCTGCCAAGTGCCGGACCTGAACTCCGAGCCGCCCTCGGACGTCTTCCCGTTGCACCCCAGCTGCCGCGGAGCAGACCATTACACGTTCTGCGAGGGATGTTTTTTCATCTTCTTCCTGTCGCGAGGGGTGGTCCTGTGTGTGGCTGATCTGGCCACGGGGTCCTTGATTAAGGAGATCCACTTGGAACCCACCCTCCGCAATGGGCTGTACTACTACGGTGCTGATTCTGCCCATCTGGCTTGCTTCAGGATGGACGAGGAGCAGCGGCTTTGCGGCACCCGTTTTGCCACCACTGCAGGACCCAAGGAGGAGTCCTTCGCAATTCACCCGGATGTGGTCTCGTTCCTCCCAGGCGGGCTGTCCGTCACCCACGGCGCTGCCTTCGGTCAGTGGCAGTGCCTCAAGCTTCTCTCCAACGCAACCGACCTGCCCATGCCCAGCAGCAATGAAATATCCCGCAAGGTCGGCTACGCTAAGTTGGAACTTGGGATAAAAGCTCACGTCGACCCGTCGGTGAATCCAGAATCCCTGGCGATGTCTCTGCTCCAGCGCCACTTTGCACTCCCCACAAACTACGGAGGGCTGGGACTTCAGACCAAACAAGAAGAATGGGAAGACGCAGTGGAGGAGGAAGAGCCTCTCCGGGTGATCCTGCAGCCCAGGCAGAAGCTTTACTGGTGGCATTACTGCCTGGGGTTGGGCAAGACGCCCGTCTTGTATTGCCGGTCACTGAAGATCACCCGCAATCCTTCACCCCCTACAAACATACCTTTGCCAAGGGCCGAGGTTTGAAGCCAGACTTCAGGACGGAAGCTTTTAACAGGGCTAAAAAGAAATAAATAAACGAATATATTTATGTACTCCCTCTTCTTGTTATCTTTCAATCGCAAGAAAAACTCCTTGTTGGGCAACTGAAGTTGTGAAGGTGCTGAAGAAGAGGTGGGGGGTTTACAACAGGTCGTTGTGTAGTTGCGGCCATTGCGACATCCCTGGCGTCATGTAAAGAGTGTTCCCAACTTGCAACAGCACTATAAAAAAGTGACATGTGACCCTTTTTTTGCACTTAACGGCCATCGCAAATCATACCCACATGATCAAAATTCATACACTTGGCAACTGACTCGTAACTGTTGCAGTGTCCCGGGGTCACGTGATTGCCTTTTTGTGTCAAAGGGGGAAGCCGGAATCACTTAACAACTGCATTCCTAATTTTAACAACTGCAGATTCACTTAACGACTGTGGTAAGAAAGGTCGTAAAGTGGGGCAAAATCACTTAGCAGTGGAAATTTGGGGCTCATTAGTTTCAAGTCAAGGACTACCCGTATGTGCGATTTAAGAGCTGGACAACTGGCTTGCAGTGACAATATTGCAAGCATTCCAGCCATGTGATGCCCCTTTGCAAACTTCCACTACCGGCTTCTACCAAGCAAAGTCATTGGGGAAGCCAGCAGATCATAGATGATGATCACGTGAGTACGGGAACTGCATGAGATTTACCTAATGACAGGAACTGGGACTGCCACAACTGTTGTTAAGTTGGCGGTCATGGGATGTTACATTTTACGAATATGTCACGTAGCGATGGAATTCCTGGTCCCAATTACCATCATTAAGCAATGATTACCGTATTTTTCAGACTATAACGCTCAGGACCATAAGCCGCGCCTAGCTTTTGCAGAGGAAATCAAGAAAATATCTGCCTCTGCCTCCCAGCATCCATCCGGTATTCATCTGACACATTCACCTCGACCCGTTCGCTGCCGCCTCTTCGCAGCGGCCCTTTTGCTACCACCATAGCTCATTCACTGCTGCTGCGGCCCATTCTACCAACAGCTGATCAGCACCGCACCAACACACACACTGCAATATTTGCTGTTTATGGGGGGAAGGGGAGGACAGATAGTTACCGTATTTTTCGGAGTATAAGACGCACCAAGGTTTTGAAGAGGCAAAATTTTTAAAAAACGTTTTTGCACTCTGCAGGCCTTCTAGAGGCTCTGCACGGCCATTTTGGTGAAGGGGCAAGGTTTCAGGAGGCAAAAAATGCTGTATTCAGTGTATAAGATGCACCCAGACTTTCAGCCTCTTGGGGGGAAAAGGTGTGTCTTATACTCTGAAAAATACGGTATCTAGGGGTCTGTAATGGAGTAAGACTGCTCAAGGGATGAGGAGATAGATTAGCTTAGTCAAGGCACGCAAGTCTCCTAATAAGGATAATTAGGTAACTATTTCCTCTGTCCAGAAGGACAGCAAGTTAGAACTCTCTAGCTTGGGGAGGGGGGAAAAAAACCTCAATCGCTTTACATCAAGAGAAACTATCTTAGATGTTTGCCGATTTTTGGGTTTGTTCACATGAAATGGGACAACTCCCCGTGGTCAACTCAACTCAGCCAATTTGCCACGGCAGAACTCGCCAGGGGGAAGGGAGGGCAATTCCACAATTTAAAATAATTTTTGTCATGCACATTTCGTTTTGTATCCTTTCCTTAATATTTCCATCGCTCCTTCAATATTAGTGTAGCTTCTGCCCCACAGTGAGTTTGTCCTACAGCAAGTTGGTCATGCCAATTCCTAGACCAGTGATGGCTAACCTTTTCCGGACCAAGTGCCCAAAGAGTGCAGGTGCAAATGCGCTAGAACTCCCAAAATGCTGTGCATGTGCGGCCCACGCGCATGCGCCCTGCCTCTTCGTGCGTATTCACACCCTTCGCACGTGCCCCAGCCCCACACATGCGTACATGCCTCCCACCCACCCCGTGCGTGCACGCGTATCCCTCTGTATGCGCCCTGCGCATCCGCGCCAGAGACCCAATGACTAGGTTTGCCATAACGTTTCAAGGCCCTTCCTTGTTCATAGAATCTAAAAAAGCACAGAATCCTGAGATTAGCTTTGCCTATGAGTTGTGGACATGAAAAACGCTTCGGTGGACATGAGAGGTTTTGTGATTTTCCACATTTCCAATTTGACCAACACAAAGAGGGTTGTCCTTCACACGACGAAGTTGTAAAAAAAAAAAAGGTACCGTATTTTCGGGAGTATAAAACGTACTTTTTTCCCTCAGAAAAGGGTGAAAATCTGGGTGTGTCTTAGACACTGAATACAGCAGTTTTGGCCTACCGAAGTAAGTAAGTAAGTAAACTTTTATTTATAAACCGCATCCTTTCCTAAACAGGACTCGGGGCGGTGTACAGACATATTAAAAACCATATAGATACAAAATATAAATGTGCATAAATATATAAACATATAAACATATAAATGGAGGAGGTAGAATGTGCTGTACAAAATTTAAATTAAAATACAAATATAATTAAAATTCCCTTAAAAATTACACAGTAAGATGTTTGCCAGGAGGTTAAAAATGGGACTATACATAAGTCAAGCCAGCTAATTGGAACAGGTGGGTCTTAAGCTTCTGTCGGAAGGAGCGGAGGTCATTAGTAGTTCTAATATCGGGAGGGAGGTCATTCCATAGGGTTGGGCCCATCACAGAGAAGGCTCTACTCCTAGGCGCCGCCCTCTGGCTCAGCTTGGCGGATGGCACCTGGAGGAGTCCCTCCCTGTGAGAGCGGATTGGTTGTGAGGATGTATGAGGTAAGATGCGATCCCGCAGATAACTAGGTCCCATGCCATGGAGCGCTTTGAAGATAGTAACCAACACCTTGAAACGCACCCAAAAAACCACAGGCAGCCAGTGCAGCTCGCGCAGGAGAGGTGTTATATGGGAGTATCTTGTCCCTCCCATGATGGCCCACGCGGCCGCATTCTGAACTAGCTGTAGTCTTCGGGTGCATCTCAAGGGGAGCCCCATGTAGAGAGCATTGCAGTAGTCCAGGCGAGACGTCACCAGCGCATGAGTGACTGTGTGTAAGGCATCCCGATCCAACAGGGGGCGCAATTGGCGCACCAGGCGAACCTGGTGGAACGCCCCCCTCGCCACGGCTGCCACATGGTCATCCATCGACAGCCGGGCATCAAGGAGGATGCCCAAATTGCGCACCCGTTCCACGGGGGGCAGTTGTTCGCCCCCTATGGCCAGCGATGGCATCCACTGGTTGAACCGGGGCGCCGGTAGCCACAGCCACTCAGTCTTGGAGGGGTTGAGTCTGAGTCTGTTGTCCCCCATCCAGACCCGGACGGCTTCCAAACACCGGGACATCATTTCGACGGCCTCGTTGGGGTGGTTTGGGGTGGAAATGTACAGCTGCGTGTCATCAGCGTACAGATGGTATCTAACCCCAAAACCACGGATGATCTCACCCAGCAGCTTCATGTATGTGTTGAACAGGAGGGGCGAGAGGACCGACCCCTGTAGCACCCCACAAGTGAGTGGCCTCAGGGTCGACCTCTGCTCCCCTGCCAACACACACTGCATCCGGTCGGAGAGGTAGGAACAGAACCACCGCAAAACGGTGCCCCCCACTCCCACCTCCTCCAGCCGGCGCAATAAGATACCATGGTCGATGGTATCGAAAGCCGCTGATAGATCTAATAGGACCAGGATAGAGGAACAACCCCTATCTCTGGCCCTCCAGAGATCATCTACCAATGCGACCAAGGCCGTCTCCGTGCTGTGACCGGGTCGGAAGCCGGACTGGCGCGGGTCTAGATAGTCAGTTTCCTCCAGGTGACGTGGGAACTGTTGTGCCACCACACTCTCTACAACCTTCGCTAAAAAGGGAAGGTTGGAGACGGGACGTAAATTAGCTAGCTCCACCGGATCCAGGGAAGGCCTCTTGAGCAGGGGCCTCACCACCGCCTCTTTCAAGGCGGCCGGCAATGACCCCTCCTCAAGTGAAGCGTTCACCAGACCCAGGAGCCAGCCTCGTGTAACCTCCCAGGATGCCAGTACAAGCCAGGAGGGACACGGGTCCAATAAACATGTGGTGGCTCGCAGTCGCCCACGCAACCTGTCCAAATCCTCGGGGGCAACAGAGTCAAACTCCTCCCAGCATGGTGTCTCAGGACTTGCTTCTGACGTCTCCCCTGGTCCGCTGAAGGGGGCCCACCCACTCCGGATCTGAGCGATTTTGTCCTGCAGATATTCCCCAAACTCCTCTGCTCTACCCTGCAAAGGGGCTTCCCGCAGCCTCTGAGATAAGAGGGAGCGAGTCACCCGAAACAGGGTGGCAGGGCGGTTATCTGCGGACGCAATGAGAGCGGCACAGTATCTACGTTTGGCCGCTCTCAGTGCCACAAGGTAGGTCCGTAAATAGGCTCTTACCTGTGTTCGGTCAGATTCGGAGCGTGAGGACCTCCACCTGCTTTCTAGCCGTCCCTTTGCAAAAATGGAAGTGCAGAGGGTTTGGGAGGCTTGCAAAGTGCTCCTGAGGGCTGGGGAGAGCTGTTTTTGCACCACCACCCCAGCTCCCAGGAGCACTCTACAAGCCTTCCAAAGCTCTGCATGCCCCCCCCCTTTTTTTTTTTGGCAAAATACCAGGCGTGCAGAGGGTTTAGGAAGCCTGTAGAGTGCAAAAACTGTTTTTTTTATTTATCTCTTCAAAATCATGCTGAGTCTTATACTCCGGTGCGGCTTATAGTCTGAAAAATACGGTAATTCAGAGTGCTGTGATTTTTTTTTCAAGGAGTTGTCATCAAAACATCAGTTAGGAAACAGAATAATATGGAAACAACGTTAGTCCCAAAATAACTCTCCTCTACTACAGGTAGTCCTTAACTTACAACTATTTGTTTAGTGACCATTTGAAGTTACAACGGCATTGAAAAAAAGTGACTTATGACTGTTTTTCACATGGCTACATGAAGTCCTCAAGTTACAACAGTTCATTGAGTGACCGCTCAAAGTTACAGCAGCATTGAAAAATGTGACTTACAGGCGCTTTTCATAGTTACAACCTTTGCTGTCTCCCAAGTGATGGTCACTTTTTGAGCCAGATTCACTTAACAACCGTGTTACTTAACAACGGCAGTGATTCACTTAATAATTGTATCAAAAAAGGTTGTGAAATGGGGGGGCAAAAATCAACAAATGTCTCACTTAACAGAAAATTTGGCCTGTTGTAAGTCAAGGGTTATCTTATTGCAGCATTCCTCCTGGTCACGTGATTCAAATTTGGGTGCTTGGCAACGGGTTCATATTTATGATGGTTGTGGTGTCCTTGTGGGGATCATGTGACCATCATTTCCAAGTTTCTGAGAAGCAAAGTCAGTTGGGAAAACCAGATTCACTTAACAGCCGGTTACTAACTTAACAACTGCAGGGATTCACTTAACAGTGGCAAGAAAACTTAAGAACTGTCTCGCTTAGCAACAGAAATTTTTGGCTCAATTATGGTCGCATGTCGGGAACTACCTGCATTACATAACTTCGGCTTTCCTCAACCTGAGGCCCTCTAGCAGCAACAGCATACCAATTCTAAGATATTATTCTGACCGAGGCTTCCCAAGAGCACGAAGCAAACTCCATGTCCAGACAAAAACCCTTTTATTAATTTACTGTGAATTCTGCTCATTCACATCTAGCAAAGTCTTTCAAGGGAGGATTTACAGTCATAGTCCTTCTCTGGCTTGGAGAGCTGACAGGATGATATCTGCAAAACTTGGAAAGGAGTCTCTGAGAATCAGGAACCAATTAAGCGAACTAATTGTCTCCTGCCAACTCCACTCCCCTTTTGCTCCTCATTTTTTTCCTCTGGGAGGGGCCATTCATGGTCCACCTATGGCCTTACTCCCAAGTCGACCCCTGTTCTTTAACTGTTCCCTTCGCCTGGCAACTCTGCACACGCGCACACTGGGAACAGGCTCCAGCTGTTCTTCTGCCTCACTGATGTCTGGCTCTGAAGGCAGCTGATAACTGGCATACAGCTCTGGCCCTCATCTCTTCCTCTGACACATCAGAGCCTTCCCCAGACCCCAGGACCCGTCCATGTTCTTCCCCAACCTCCTCACTGTCCGAATCTGGCAAGTCGAATCTGGCAGACCACAACAAGATACTTCGATAAACACACAATACTGTTTTCACAAAACAAAATTTATTTTTAGCTTTCAAAAAATAGTTGGGAGGAACAGTGCAATATTTTTTTCCCTCTCTCTGTCCTACAAAAGTATAATTTTAAATATATATATATATATTTTAATAAAAATTAACCCTATTATTTATAAGAGACTGTATAAGAACTGAGCCCCCACAAAACGTACTTGAATTGCGTGTGGGAAATTTAAAAATCTCTGCATAAAATTGATTTTGGCACCCTACTCAAAAGATACAAAATAGGATTTATGCAGTCGGTGTTGGAGGTTCAGATTTTTCTTCGAACCATTTGACTTGGATGACTGATTCCCATCCTTTTTCGAACAGCAAAATGGATAACTGCACCTTTAGACACTGAATACATTTGGAGGTTGAAAGCTATTGTAGAAGTATAAAACAGGTTTTTTTTTATCAAGCCAGAAACCTAATCTGCAATGCGTGTTAATAATAAACTGGACTCCAATCAAACTGGGTGAATGCTGAGAATACATAACGGTGGTCCTTTAGCTAAGCCTAAAATAGAGGTTCTGTGTAAGCATCTCTACCAATAAAGGAGAAGAGTGATAGCTCAGGGTTAAAGTAAGAGGTTCTTGATGCTCCCTGAGCTTGGTTGTTATCTTGTAGACATTTCACTACCCAACTAGGTAACATCATCAGCACTAACACCAGTGACCTAGTTTGGGTAGCAAAACAACTGCAAGAAAACATCCAAGCTCAAGAGAGCACCAAGGACCCCTCAACTCTCTACCCTTTTAAAGCAAAAGCTTACAAAAGTCGTGATTTTTTTTTTATCACAGAATTCGCTGATTTGGTTAAAACAGAGCCAAGACTGGATGTTGGGAATTGGACCTCTAAGAGTGAGAAATCCTGCAAGGAATTTCTCCTCGCAAAGGACCAATTTATTTGGAGTCATTCCATCTCAAAAGTCTTCCGCTCTCCCGTAGCTTAGGTCTGCCATACTGCGTGTAGGGAGTCAACTTCCTGCAAGCAACTTCACATTTCCAGAATGGAGCGAGAGAGAGAGAGAGAGAGCGCTCCGATTATTGAAGAGAAGAAAATCTGATGGAAAGGTGAGATTCATCTGATATTAAGGAAACGGGGGGGGGGGGGGGGGGAAACAACAACAACAGTGCCGTCTTCATTCCTGAAGAATTTTCTCCACAAAGGCCATGCCAATCATTTGAAGTTCAATATCTAAAGGCACCTCGTTTTGGCAACAGGACACAGAAGGAATCGCCCACCAGCTGGCTCAGAAAGTAAAACTGAGAATGGCCTCTGAGAGCTTATTCAGGTCTTGACAGCAAGGCTCTCTGATGAGCACGAAGTCCACTTTTCTGTCTTGTCCCTCAAAAATCTCCAAAAGCTTGCTCCTCAGCCACTCCGTCTCCTCCGTGGAGCGGAGTTTCTCCTTCTCAACCGGGCTGTCCTGCCAACCTCTACTGTAGTCCCCTCCTGAACCTGAAGGGGGCCTCCTGTCCCGGAGGTGAAGGACCTCCGTCTGCGAGATAGGATGGGATGGCGTGAACAGCGGGGCAGGCTTGCCGTTGAAAGAGTGGCAGTCAGAATACTTGGTTCTGCAATGGGAAAAGAGAGAGAGAGAAAAAGCAGAAAAATTCAAATGGTGTCCTGGTTTTGCAAGAAATGGATTGGGAT
Organism: Natrix helvetica; assembly: GCF_964273705.1. Taxonomy (NCBI): domain Eukaryota; kingdom Metazoa; phylum Chordata; class Lepidosauria; order Squamata; family Natricidae; genus Natrix; species Natrix helvetica. Next base: position 16,393,919 of record NC_138554.1, read on the forward strand.
GACTTTTTTTTTTTATCATTCTCTATTTGAAGTAGCAATTTGCTTATTTTAAAACCAACTGTTTTCATTGGAGGGTGTTAGATTGATGGCAGACTCCGGCTTCCTTCCCCCACTTGCTCTCTGCCCTCCACCCATCCGTCTCTTTAGCAATAGCACTTAGACTTATATACCTCTTCACGGTGCTTTTACAGCCCTCTCTAAGCAGTTTACAAAGTCAGCCTATTGCCCCCAACAATCTGGGTCCTCATTTTACCCACCTCGGAAGGATGGAAGGCTGAGTCAACTTTGAGCCTGGTGAGATTTAAATGATCAAACTGCAGTCAGCCAGTGATCAGCAGAAGTAGCCTGCAGTACTGCACTCTAACCACTGCGCCACCTGGCTCTTGGTTATCATATTGATATATTTATTCTTGTTTTGTTCCTTTGTCGTTGTTTATTGTTCTAATCTTTTACTTCTGTTTATCCAGCTATTCCTTTTTCTACCTTTTTATTGTCGTAAGCTGCCTAGAGTAGATAGCGAGTTAGGCGGCAAATAGATTTGACAAAATAAATTTTAAAAAGAAGTTTTCACCCAATAAGATAAACCAGTGGGGTTTATGCACCACTGGGGATATATCAGGGTAATCTAAAAGAATTTAAGATTGCTTGCCAAATTACCAGATTAACAGAGTTGGAAGGGACCTTTGTGGTCTTCTAGTCCAACCCCCAGCCCGAGCAAGAGACCCTACACCATTTCTGACAGATGGCAGTCCAATCTCTTCTTGAAAGCCTCCAGTGATGAAGCTCCCACAACTTCTGAAGGCAACTTCTGTTCCATTGATTTTCATTAAAAGTTATCCTCAATTAACATTTCTCAGATATACCGTATTTTTCAGAGTATAAGACACAAAAAGAAGGGTGAAAATTTGGGTGCTTATACTCTGATTATAGCATTTCTGGCCTCCCGAAACCCGCCCCTTTGCAAAAATGGCCGTGCATAGCTTTTAAGAGGCTTCCAGAGTGCTGCTGGGGAGGGCAAAAATGAGCGAAGAACGGGCCATTTTTGGCTCGTTTTTACCGCTCCAGCCATCAGGACCACTCTACAAACCACCTAAAGGCTATTCATGCCCCCCCTTTTTTTTTACAAAAAGCGGGCCCGTTTTCACGAAAAATGGCCCGTGTTTGGGAGGTCTGCAGAGTGCAAAAACTTTTTTTTTTTAATTTGCCTCTTCAAAATCTTGGTGCGTCTTGTACTCTGAAAAATACGGTAATAAAGAGAGCAACGGAATTCCGTAATGGAAGTTGGGTGCTTTGGACTGAGCAATAATTGGAAGGTGAGAGATACAAAGGATTGATGACAAAGGATTGGTTGTGGCAACTAAAAAATCAGGCTCTTCCCACTCCTGGCCACAAGATGGAGCTCTGACACTGTTCATCAACGTAGCTCCCAAAGCCAGAAGTCCTTCAAAATGGTTGCAACCAAGAATTCCAGGAACTGTAATTTCCGTAGAATTAGAAAAAGGTCAAAGGTGGCAATTGGGAAATGTCTGGCAGCCGCCACCATCCGGTCCCCTGGCATGTTTTGCTATCCTGCCATTCCAGATCTGTTTCTCAGCACCAGGCTGTAAGTCTTTAGAGTTAAGGCACAACTATCATGGTAGCAACCAAGAGTAGCCTATATTCTGACCCAGGCTTCCTGGGAGCATGAAGCAAACTCCTGGTCCCGACGAAAACCCCTTTTTATTCATTTACTGTGAATTCTGCTCATTCGCATCCAGCAAAGTCTTTCAAGGGAGGATTCACAGTCGCAGACCTTCCATTCCAGGAATGGAACATTTGTGTTGGTTTGGACAATTTTTAAAAAAAGAAAAAATAGTCCTTGAATAATATGGGAACATTTCAAGAAAAAGTAAATAAGGAATTTTCCAATAATCCCAAACTCTGTCTTCTTGTTTTCCACCACAGCTATATTTCAATCTGTTCTGACCTACGCCTCCCAAGAGCATGAACAAACTCCTTGTCCCGACAAAAAACCTTTTATTAATTTACTGTAAATTCTGCTCATTCTCTTCCAGCAAAGTTTTTCAATGGAGTATTTACAGTCACAGACCTTATCTGGCTTAGAGAACTGACAGGCCGATATCTGCAAAACCTGGCAAGGAGTCTAAGAAAGTCACGAACCAATTAAACGAGACTAATTGTCTCCTGCAAACTCCACTCCCCTTTCGCTCCTCTTTTATTTCCTTTGGGAGGGGCCATTCATTGTCCACCTGTGGCCTTCCTCCCAAGTCGACCCCTGTTCTTTAGCTGTTCCCTTCATCTGGAAACTGTGCATGCGCACACTGGGAAGAGGCTCCAGCTGTTCCTCTGCCTCACTGATGCCCGACTCTGAAGGCAGCTGATAACTGGCATACGGCTCTGGCACCATCTCTGCCTCCGACACAGAGCCCTCATCAGAGCCTTCCCCAGACTCCAAGACTGGCCCATGTTCCTTCTCAACCCCCTCACTGTCCGAATCTGCTGCCAGCTCCACTGGTGGGCCACAACAGCCTATGACTCTCAGTTGCTATCAAAAGCTAAGCCTGGTTAATACTTAGATTATGAAGGGAATGTCCTGCTTCAGAGAAATTGCTGACCCAAAGCTGACTAAAGGCCATTTCATCGGCCACCCCAAGATTGAAAGCTAGACCAGGAAGTTGAAATTCGTCATGAACAAACCGCTTCCTTGTGGCTGTCGAAGAAACCATAGAAACCACAAAGGAAATTTTAGCTTTAGCCTCAGCCAATGGCAGACTTAACCATTGCATAGAGGAACAGGAAAAAGTCCCAGATTATGAAGTTGGACAGAAACTACGTGGGCATTCCTCGCCAAGAAACCTGAAATAATTTTTGAAAGATTTAAAATTGATTCTTTTTTTTTAAAAAAAGTTTTATTTTCACAGGAGTTAAATCTGAATTCGATATCGATTTAGGTTCTGGAGATTGATTGCTAAAGTATATACAATATTACTTAAGATGAAATCTGGTAGATGAATGTGTAAAAAAAACCTCTACGGTAAAACGGGCGAAACATTTTGAGTATAATGCTAGATAAATGGGAGAACGTATGCACTAATGGATTAAAATTTGCTTTGAATCATAGTTTGAAAGAAACATGCCTTACCATAAAACCCCCAAGACTTAAATTCAAGGAGCCAAGATAACGCACTGGTTAAAACACAGTATTGCAGGTGAACTCTGCCGACTGCCAGGAGTTCGATCCTGACTGGCTCCAGGCTGACTCAGCCTTCCGTCTGTCCGAGGTCCGTAAAATGAGGACCCAGATTGTTGGGGGCAAGGGGATGACTCTGTAAACCGCTTAGAGAGGGGCTGTAAAGCACTACGAAGTGGTATATAAATCTAAGTGTTATTGCTATTAAATCACCCAGAATGGAACTATTTTTATTTCCATCCATCTATAAGACGTTGGTTTTTAAATCTAATGTTTTGACCCAGGCTTCTTTAACAAGCAAGAAGCGAAGTCTTGGTCTCGGCAAAACCCCTTTTATATACACGACTGTGAATTCCTTTCATTTATAGTCCACGAGGCTTGGCAAACAGTCTTTCAGAGAGTTGTTTATCAAATACGAACCTTATCTCGTTTGGCGAGCTGCCAAATAATTAGTTCCAAAGGCAAAACTTGGCACAGAACTTTTCTCTCTTGACACGACCAAATGAATGAATTGTTTCCTGCAAAAGCCTCCTCCCCATTAACTCTCTTTCGTTTCCTGTGGGGGGGACCAATCACCTCCAACATGTGGCTTTACTCCCAAGTCGACCCTGATTTCTGAGTTGTTCTTGTTTTCTTGAAGCTCTGCGCATGCGCACCCTGGGAACAGGCTCCAGCTGTTCTTCTGCCTCGCTGCTGTCTAGGTCCCTCTCTGCCTCCGACGCAGAACCCTCCTCTGAGCTTTCTTCAACCCCCAGGCCTGGCCCATGTTCCTCCCCAATCTCCTCACTGCTGCCAGCTCCGCAGGCTGCCGGCGGCCACAACATCTAAACCTAACCCAGCCAGAGTAACTCAAGGGATACACTTGTTAGAAGAGGATCAGAAATACTCACCTTGTTTTTTTCTTCAGGAACTCTGCTAAGGTCGGGCCACTCCGTCCTAAGGGGTCATCCGGCACCATAAATATGTTCCCCACGAAGGTGTACTGCAACAAGCTGCACAACAGAAAACCAGAGAAAAGGGTTCACATGTTCTGCAAAGCCACAGTCTGTTTCGCAAGCTCAAATGGGTCAGGTCCACCGATGGCGCCAAGGTCCAAAGGATGGCTTGCGAGCCACTCAACACACTAAACCAGCGGTCACCAACTGGTGGTCCATGAGAAAATTTTGGTGGTCCTCGGAAAAATTATTTGCATTTTTTTCATATTGCGCTAAATCAGGGGTCCTCAAACTACGCCCCCTGTGCTGGATACGTGCAATGGATGCTTGTGTTGCTGCAGAGAGTCTCCCCCTTTGGGGTCTTTTTGTGTGGGGGAAGAAATTCTGACTCAGGAGCTGCTTCAGTCTCCTGGTGTGGGGCTTTGGATGAAGGCTGGAGGGAAGCTCCACTGATGGCAAAGAGCCGGAGGGCCTTGTTCCAGTGGGACTGCATCATGGCCTGGAACTGGCTGAGCATCTCAGCCCGCTGAGCCTCCAGGCGCCGGCACCTGGCACTCCTGCAGGTCTTCCCTCTGCTTGAAAGGCCTATGCTTATAGTCCTCATTGAGGTGCTTCTGCTGAGCCTCCTTCTCGGTCAGATCCAACTTGAACTGAGCTGTTTTGCCAACTCTTTCTCATGGTGGCTGCTTAGCTCCAACAACTGCTTCCTATTGGGATCCTAAGGAGCCCAGGCAGGTGAGGATTGGCTGGGAGGGGAGGGCCGGATAGAGGCCAGCGAGGCGCCCCTCGACGTGAGTGACATCGAGTTCACCACACCCATTCAGTCACATGACCATCTACCCACGCCCACCCAGGCAGTCATTAGGTAGATCATATTATTGGTCCGTGGGATTTAAAATTATGAATTTAGTGGCCCCTGAGGTCCAAAAGATTGGGGACTAAGCCACAAACAAGTAAACCAGCTTAGATTTCCTGCAATTTGCAAATGCAACCAGAAAGGAAGATTTTTAAAGAAAAAAAATTATCCACTGGACTTTCCTCCCCCCCCCCCCCCAAGGATTTAGCTGAGGTATTAGCTTAGCACTGCTGAGAAACACTGCATTCTAGCCTCCTTACGATCTTGAATAGCCGAGGCTAAATGTATACGCATAGGTTCTCCTGCTTGAGCAGGGGGCTAGACTAGAAGACCTCTAGGGGTCCCTTCCAGCTTACTCTAAAAATGTTAATTTTTCGGCAACCTCCTGAAAGCAGCCATTTTAGGAGCAATAACACACATTCAGAGGTAGCCAATTTTCACAGAACTCCTCAGCGCCTGAAGATTAAGCCCTAAAATTCAGTCACTGGATTTCAACAGCAGAGTTTTCTCTGCTTTACATTCCAGATTAAGAGGGGCCCTGAGAGCAGTTATGGGCCCTGGGAGCGGTTATGGGGGCCGTTCCCATCGCCAAAAGGGCCGTGCGGGTGGTCCGCAACTTACGACCATAATTGAGCCACAAATTTCCGTCGCCGAGCAAGACAGTTTTTAAGCTGGATTCTGCCCCATTTTACGTCCTTTCTTGCCACGGTTATTAAGTGAACCACTGCAGTTGTTAAAGTTAGTGACACAGTTGTTAAGTGGAACAGGGAGTCTGGCCTCCCTGTTAGCTTGTTTTGTCAGAAGGTCGCAAAAGGGGATCGTGTGCAACTGTCATAAATATGAATCAGTTGCCAAGCATCTGGATTTTGATCCCTTAACCAGGGGGGGAATCAATGGTAATAGTTATGTCATTTTTCTTTCAGTACTATTGTACCTCTGATCGGTCACTAAGTGAACTCTTGTAAGTTGAGGACTAACTGTAATGTATGGAGTTGGTTTGGCCTCTTTTTCCTCCTTGAAATTGAATAACTGTGCCCATCCCTATCAAAAAACAAACCACTGAAAACACTCCCCTCGGGGCTTATTAGGGACCCGGTGGCTCAGTGGCTAAGACACTGAGCTTGTCGATCAGAAAGGTCAGCAGTTCAGCGGTTCAAATCCCTAGTGCTGCATAATGGAATGAGCTCCCGTTACTTGTCCCAGCTTCTGCCAACCTAGCAGTTCAAAAGCATGTAAAAATGCAAGTAGAAAAATAGGAGCCACCTTTGGTGGGAAGGTAACAGCGTTCTGTGTGCCTTCAATGTTTAGTCATGCAGGCCACATGACCACGGAGACGTCTTCGGACAGCGCTGGCTCTTTGGCTTTGAAACGGAGATGAGCACTGCCCCCTACAGTTGGGAACGACTAGCACATATGTGTGAGGGGAAATTTTATCTTTACCTTTAAGGGCTTATTTCTGGGAAGGAAATGGTGGGCGTATCAGGGGGAATATGCAGGTTGACTGAGGTAAGGAGCAGCTACTTAAGTGTGAGGGATGAAACAAGAAAATCAAGAATGGCTGATTGTTGAATGACTCATCATTTTAACAACCCCATAATCTCTTGTGGGGTGGAGTCTGGCCAACTGAAGCTGAGTTATGTACTGGCCGGATGCCCTTCCTGTCACCGATGACTGGTTGTTGAATCAATGTGGACTGACTACGTCTTAACCACAACTCATTCAGAGACTGTTCAAAGTTATGACAGCGCTAAATAAGCGGCACTCACAACCTGTCCTGCATGCTGCTAAGACACTGAGCTTGTCGATCAGAAAGGTCGGCAGTTCAGCGGTTTGAATCCCTAGTCCAGGTCTCCTGTGTGAGCAGGGAGCTGGACTAGATGACCGCCAAGGTCCCTTCCAATTCTGTCACTGTTTACTGTTCCGGCCATCCCAGCACTACTTGAGAGAGGACTCTGTTGGGATCACCAGAGTACCAGGTGCGTAGGTGCGCTTGGAGAAAGATCTGCCTTGTGTGGGAAAGGAGATATGTATGAGCGAGGGAGTGAAGCAGCTGTCAAGCTCCACTGGTCAAGGAGAAAGAGGTTTGGACTTCACCAAACCAGGGCAGGCCAGTCGAAAGAGGAAGCAGATCCCAAGGGCTTCACGCTCCAGGAAGAAATGTTGAGCAGCTACAGCCAGCCAGGCAGCTGTGAGACACCTTTCTTCTCCAGACCCCAGCATAAAATGAGGAACCATCTGTCAATCCTGAAGTGGTCATAGCTGAGGCCATCTTGGAGGTGTCACACCACAGGGGGTGGGGGGGAGATACCATATTTTGGGAGTATAAAACGCACTGGAGTATGAGACGCACCAAGATTTTGAAGAGGTAAATTCAAAAAAAAAAAGTTTTTGCACTCTGCAGGCCTCCCAAACCCTCTGCACGCCTCATTTTTTTGTGAAAAACAGGGCATGTAGAGAATTTGAGAGGCCTGCAAAGCGCACCTGGGGGCTGGGGGAGGCAAAAATGAGAAACAAAAGCATTTGTATATGCTTTGGGAGGCTTGTAGAATGCTCCTGGGGGCTGAGGGTCAAAAACGAGCAAAAAACGGCCCGTTTTTTTGCAAAAAAACCCAAAACAAAACCGCATGGAGAACTTTGGGAGGCTCTTAGAGTGCTCCTGGGGTCTCTGGGGGCACAATTTTCGCTCATTTTTGCCCTCCCCAGCCCCTAGGAGCACTTTGAAGGCCTCCCAAAACATCTGCATGTCCATTTTTGCAAAGGGGGCGGGGTTTCGGGAGGCCAAAAATGCTGTACTCAGTGTATAAGACGCGCCCAGATTTTCACCCTCTTCTTTTGGCCAAAAAGGTGCATCTTATAACTCCAAAAAATACGGTAGATACCCTGTTTCCCCAAAAATAAGACCTCCCCGGATAATAAGCCCAATCAGACTTTTGAATGCATGAACTAAAATAAGCCATCCCCTGAAAATAAGTCCTCCCCAAAAATATTCCAACAGAGAGCAGCAGACATGAGGTAGCCACCTTCACCTCCACCTGCACTTCAAAAATAATAAGACATCCCTGAAAATAAGGCCAAGTGCTTATTTCAGGGTTCAAAAGAAAATAAGACCCTGTCTTATTTTGGGGGGAAACACGGTATTTGGATGATATTTGTAGCCAAAATAATAAAGCTTATCCTGTGGGAACCAAGGACAGTCCCCACAGCTGGCTGGCCAGAGGAGGGGCAAAGTAACTAAGCAACCGACCATCTCCTCGATTGGGCAGCGTGACCAGTGACTTGTGGGGTTGGGGGGGAGGAGGGGAAACCTTTAATTAGTGAAAGCTGCGAGTTTGTTTAGAGTCACCTTTCACTAGTGCCAATATCATCATCATCTTTTAACAAGCCTTTGCAAAATTCGAATGCTTGGTGACTGACATATTTATGACAATTGCAGTGTCCTCTCGCTCACATGATCATTTTTTTTGCAGAGTCAAGGGGGGGGGGGAGCCAGATTCACTTAAACACCATAACCTGGCAACCGCACTGATTCACTTAACTGTGACAAGAAACGTCGTAAAACAGGGCAGAGGTCTCTTAGCAATTGCCTTGCTCAGCAATAGAAATTTGGGGCTCAACTGTGGTCATAGGTCGAAGACTAGCTGTACATAAAGCCACACGGCTGGGAGGGAACCCAGAGGTCTTCTAGTCCAACCCACTGCTCAAAATAGGAGACCTTTTACCAGTGAGGGCTAACCTTTCTCTCCTCGCGTGCCGCCCCTGTGCATGCATAGGTGGTATTTTGCCTGTTCCCCCCAGTTCGGGCAAACCGGTAGTTGTGCCAGCGGGAGGCTCCGCTCACCTGCCCAGACATCAACACGGACTCTCTGCACATGCGCAGAAGCACGCACTCCCAGTTCCAAACCAGTAACAAAGGTAAGAGAAAACTATTACTGATGCACGCGTGTCTCCCACATGCGCGGCAGAGACCCGAAATCAGCTGGCCGGAGGGAGGCCCCCCCACGCGCATGCCTGGTAGAGCAGAGCTGGGCAACAGCTCAGGTGCCCTCAGGTTGACCATCACGGCCAAATATCGCCCAAATCAACTGATTACCCAGTCTATTTTTAAAAACCTCCAGTGATGAAGTACCCACAATTCCAGAACAGGAAGCAGGTCATTGATTGTTTTTCTCCTTTAAGGCCTCCCAGGAGAAACGCAGGAAGATGAAAACTAACTGTCTGCCTGTGGTTTTCTATCACTTCTCAAAAGAAACCCCCACCCAAAAACCTTGGAAATTTCAAATGTAGAAATAAAAGGACTTCCGCAAGAAACTCAAGACCCACCTGTTCCAATTAGCCGGCCTGGCCCATTTATAGTCCTATTCTTTAATCCTCCTGGCAGTTATTTTAATTTTGGGGTAGATTTTGGGGTAGATTTTAATGTTGTTTCTAATTTTATCATTACTGTACAGTTTGTATAACGCCTCCTCTATGTATATGTATGTATATGGTGTTTTAACTCTGACTGTACACCGCCCCGAGTCCCTTCGGGGAGAGGGAGTGGTTTATAAATCTAAATAAATAAATAAATAAATTCCTGGAACTGGCCTCGTTAACATCTTCAGTTCTCAATGAGTGGCATGAGAACCAGTGGGAAGGCATTGAAATGTGCCATTTCCCTCAGACCACACCAGATAGTTATGTCAAATGCCTTTTTCTTCAAAACTGACTCTCGAGGACAAATCTTCAGCTTCCTTGACTCCCTCAACCGAGTCTCACTCTATTTCTCCCCACCTCATTCAAGAAAGGAAAACCCAGCACTGTCTAGAATGGGGAGGGTGGAACAATGGCCCCTTTACGACGTGTGGACTTCAACTCCCAGAATTCCTGAGCCGGCATGCTGGTTCAGGAATTCTGGGTGTTGAAGTCCACACGTCATAAAGGGGCCCCGTTTCCCCCCCCCCACCTCAAATCTAGAAACTCCTTTAAAAAAAGGGGGGGGTGATTGCCTCTTTCTCCACCCCACTGAGCTCCCAAATTTAAGAATCTATCTTCACCTCTCTTTGATGATCTTGATCCATCTCTTGGATTCTTTGGCAAGGTCCCGGAACTGGTCGTTGGTGACAATCACCCCGTTGGTCTGCTCCGCTAGATTCAGCATCATTCTGCAGTCCAATGAAAAACATGTAAAAGGAGAGCCACAGAGAAATTTTGCCTCTCCTGTGTCAAAGGTCTCAAGCTTCCTTTGAGGAGTGGTCCACATCCATCATGGATACTTGCCCCATTGCAAAAGATCCGGAAGGGCAAAGGTCTTGCCTAGGAAACACTTGTTCGTTTTTAGGGGGCCCCCAGTCCCCAGGAGCACTCTACAAGCCTCCCAAAGCACTTAGACTTACCGTGTTTTTCAGAGTATAAGACGCACCCTTTTCCCTCAAAAAAGAGGGTGAAAATCTGGGTGCGTCTTATACACTGAATACAGAATTTTTGGCCAACTTAAACCCCACCTCCTTTGCAAAAATGGATGTGCAGAGGATTTGGGTGGCTTGCAAAGTGTTCCTGAGGGCTGGAGAGAGCAAAAACGAGCAAAAAACAGGCCGTTTTTGCTTGTTTTTGTCCCCCCCATCCCACAGGAACACTCTAAGAGCCTCCCAAAGCTTTGCATGCCATTTTATGTGTAAAAAACGAGGCGTAAAGAGGGTTTGGGAGGCCTGCAGAGTGCAAAAACTTTTTTTAAAAAAATTACCTCTTCAAAATCATGGTGTGTCTTATACTCTGATGCATTTTATAGTCCGAAAAATATGGTACTTAGTGATGGAGTTGATGCTATTGTAAAAGATTAGTGATATTGTTTATGTACCAAGAAACCCCAACCCCTTTGCAAAAATGGATGTGCATTGCCTTTAGGAGGCTTCCAGAGTGCTTCTGAGGGCTGGGGAGGGCAACAATGAGCAAAAAACGTGCCCTTTTTTGCTCGTTTCTGCCCCTCCCCCAACCCCCAGGAGCACTCTACAAGCCTCCGAAAGCTCTGCATGCCCGGTTTGTTTTGCAAAAAAACGAGGAGTGTGTAGGGTTTGGGAGGCCTGCAGAGTGCAAAAACTTTTTAAAAAAAATTTACTTCAAAATCTCTTCAAAATCATGACGCATCTTATACTCCGGTGCGTCTTATAGTCCGAAAAATACAGTAAGTTATGCTTCTTTCAACTAGTTCAACTAGACAGTTAGTACACACTAAACTAAACCACAATAGAGCTTAGCAAGATATGGGCTCTACCACAAGCAAACACAAGTTAGCTTCCAACTTCTTTTCAAAGGCACTGTAGGAAGTTAGCCTCCACCCCTCTCCGAGGAAAATGAGATATTTTAGGAAATATTAAAAGGGCAGAATATTTCCCATAAAAGGGAGGCACAAATTCACACACACACACACACCCTTTGTCAATGGACCATTAAGACCTGGGTCAGTGTATTCTTCATCACAAAGATCTACCTCTTTCAGGCAAAGCCATGGTAGGAATTGCACAAAGCCCTTTCATTACATCATCACCCAGCAAGGCTCAACCAAACATGGGATTCAATAAACAACCTACAAAGTTATCCCTGCGTGGCTCCATGGGATTCTGACAACCAAGCAGAATACTAGCTCAAATTCAAAAGCCCAGAGAGGGCATAAAACCCAGGGACTCTCAACATCTCTTCCCCTTTTTTTGCCCAGGACCACAAACCATGCGGTCCTCTTCATCATTAAACCACCTTTCCAAACAGCAAATCATTCTATTTCCAGTATCTTTCTCCCCACTTGGAACTAAACGCAGAAGGGCATTTCTTCCAACAGACCTTTAGAGTTAGAAGAGGCCGTCAAAGCCAAAAAAAAAAAAAATACAAACTCTGCACAAAATTCCAAATTTATATTTCTAAGATTATTTGCGGGGCAGGAGGGACATAAAGCACTGGTACTCATCGTTAATTGGTTCCAGGAGGCACGGTGAGAATCAAAAATGCTGATTGCCAAACAAATTATTTTCCCATAAGGAATAATGTACCTCGGTTACATTAATAACGTACCTCGATTCTAATTTACATGAAAGCTGGGGCGATGACCACTGAAGTAAAGACAAGGATAGAGAAAGCTCGAACAGCATTCTTTAAAATGAAAAAGTCATGACATAAACCTAAGGCTGAAAATCAGGCTTGTCGGATGCTACATCTTTTCTATCCTGTTCTACAGACTGGAGAATTGGTCTCTTGACACAAAACCACTTAAAGAGACTAGAAGCATTTAAAAATGTGGATTTACAGGTGGTTGTTACGTATAAGCTGGGCTGACAAAATCAGAAAGGAGGAGGTGATAAGTCGCCTGGGAAAGTCAAGGGAAAATCATCAAAATCATTAAAAAGCGGAAGTTGGAATATTTGGGGCATGTGATGTGACACCCGGAAAAACACACCATACTTCACTCCAGGGAAATACTGAAGGCAAATGAGGACCAGGCAGAATAAGAATATCACGGCATCAAAATCTAAGGGACCGGTTTGGACAAAACTCAGCAGCACTTTTTCATGCGGCTGTCGATAAAAATAGAATCGCCAACATGATTGTCAATGTCCGATGACAGAAATGGCAGAAGAAGGAGAAGGAGAGGAGGAGGAGAAGGAGGAGGAAAAAGAAGAAGAGGGGGAGGGGGAAGGGGAAGAAGGAGAAGGAGAAGAAGAAGAAGAGGAGGAGGAGGAAGAGGAGGAAAAAATAATAATAATGTAGTGAGTCACAAGGCAGCCAACATCGACAAGATCTAGCTTGTGCATTGAGTACCAAACAAACAACGAGTACCAGGACAAAAATGTCCATGTCAAAATGCATGGAGTACCAAATCGGATGAGTTTCAAAGCAGTTGAGTACCAAAGTACCACTTAGTAAACTTAATACGGTATTTAACTGCAATAAATCCTGCTGTCTGTTTTAATGCCTGCAACAGGTTTCTGTTTCTTAGTACAACAGGGAATTTGACTCCAACATTACATTTGCATTATGTGTGTAATTGGTTGGCAGAATCATTTCCTGCTTCTGTTCGGTGTCTAAGGCTCATGTGACCTAAAAAAAAAAATGAACAAAGCCATTCACTGCCTTGAAACTGGGAAAGCCCCGGGGGAAATCCCATTACCAGGCCCTGTAAAAGAATGACTTCATTATCACCCATCAGTCTGCTCAGAAAATGTTGAAATAACTGGGCAATTCTCAAAAAAGAACACCCCCCCCCCCCAAAAAAAAAGCTATCTTTGCCTGTTCATCTCAATTTCCCCAAATTTGGCCACAAGCAATATTTCCTACCCAAAGAAGCGATTTGAAATGTTTTCAAGGTGGAACAAATACCTTAGGGCGCTGATGGTCTCTGGACTTGTTTTCTTGCAAACGTTTCATTAACCAAACTAGGTAACCTCATCAGTGCTATTGATCCATTCCTTACGAGAACTGATGAGGTTACCTAGTTTGGGTAAGAAAAACATCTGCAGGAAAACTGCCAAGTTTGGAGAAGACCAAAGACCCTTCATTTCAACCCTAAGCTACAGACAAGATACAGTCTTTTTTATTTTACTGCATTCAGTTCTGGTCGCCACGATGTGGAAAAGATGTGGAGACTCTAGAAAGAGTGCAGAGAAGAGCAACAAAGATGATTAGGGGACTGGAGACTAAAACATATGAAGAACGGTTGCAGGAACTGGGTATGTTTAGCTTAAGAGAAAGAAGGACTAGGGGAGACATGATAGCAGTCTTCCAATATCTCAGGGGTTGCCACAAAGAAGAGGGAGTCAAGCTATTCTCCAAGGCACCTGAGGGTAGAACAAGAAGCAATGGGTGGAAACTAATCAAGAAGAGAAGCAACTTAGAACTGAGGAGAAATTTCCTGACAGTGAGAACAATTAATCAGTGGAACAGCTTGTCTCCAGAAGTGGTGAATGCCCCAACACTGGAAGTCTTTAAGAAGATGTTGGATAGCCATTTGCCTGAAATGGTATAGGGTTTCCTGCCTAGGCAGGGGGTTGGACTAGAAGACCTCCAAGGTCCCTTCCAACTCTACTATTGTATTGTATTGTATATTGTATTGTATTGTATTGTATTGTATTATGATTAATGTTTACGAAAAATTAATCCCTTTATTCTTAGCCAAGAAATAAAAAGACGCTTGCTCCTGGGGAGGAAAGCTATGGCAAATCTAGACAGCATACTAAAAAGGCAGAGACATCACCCTGCCAACAAAAGTGCGTATAGTCAAAGCTATGGTTTTCCCAGTTGCAATGTAAGGCTGTGAAGGTTGGATCACAAGAAAGGCTGAGCGCCAAAGAACTGAGGCCTTTGAACTGTGGTGCTGGAGAAGACTCCTGCGAGTCCCTTGGACTGCAAGGCCATCAAACCGGTCAGTCCTAGAGGAGATCAACCCTGACTGCTCTTTAGAAGGACAGATCCTGAAGATGAAACTCAAGTACTTAATAGCCACCTAATAAGAAGGAAGGACTCACTGGAGAAGAGCCTAATGCTGGGAAAGATGGAGGGCAAAAGAAGAAAGGGACAACAGAGAATGAGGTGGCTGGATGGAGCCACCGAAGCAGTAGGCATGAGCTTAAATGGACTCCCGAGGATGGTAGAGGATGGGAAGGTCTGGAGGAACTTTATCCATGGGGTCGCAATGGGTCGGACATAACTTTGTAACTAACAACAACAATCCCTTAATATGGGGTAGAATTGGAGCGACTGGATGGAGCTGAGCGTTTACCAGCCAGATGCCCTTCCTGATGCCATACAGAGTTCACAGCAAGTATTTTTTCCTTGCACCCTAAGAAAGAAACATTTGTTGCTACCTAGGATCGAACTCTCAACCTTCCGAGTGGGAGGTGAGTGTCTTCAAGACAACCTGCGCTCATTCCACAGCTACAAATATTCTCCTTTTATTGGTATCTTAGGTATCATAAAAGCTTGCTCCTTGGCAAGGGTTTACTTGTTTAGGCCAGTGATGGCTAACATTTTTGACAGCAAGTGCTGAACCGTAATGCAATGGGCAAGCGCACACATGGGGGGGGGGTATGGGGGGGCACGTGCGTTGCATTATGGTTGTGGCATTGCATTATGGTTCAGCACTCGCTGCTGAAAAGATAGCCATCACTGGCCTAAGTGGTCTTAGGCACCTCCTCTAGAAGAACAAGAAGCAGATTTTGAAAGTTATCTAATAATACCGTATTTTTCAGAGTATAAGACGCATCGGAGTACAAGATGCACCAAAAGGCAATTTTTTTAAAAAAAAACTTTTTGCACTCTGCAAACCTCCCCAAAAGGGTTCTGTTTTTTGTCCAAAAAAAAGTGGGGGCATGGCATGGGTAACCTTTAGGAAGCTTATAGAGTGCTCCTGAGGACTGGGGTGGGTGGGTGGCAAAATTGAGCAAAAAATGGCCTGTTTTTTGCTCATTTCTGCCTTCCCCCCAGCCCCCAGGAGCACTCTATAACCTAACCCTCCCAAAGGCTCTGCACGGCCATTTTGGTGAAGGGGGTGGGGTTTCAGGAGGCAAAAAATGCTGTACTCAGGGTATAAGACACATCCAGATTTTCAGCCTCTATTTTTGACGGAAAAAGGTGCGTCTTATACTCTGAAAAATACGGTAACTAAAAAATCTACGAAGATGATTTCGAACAGGTGCTATGCAATGCTAGCTAGCATGGAGGGTGTCGATTCCATTCCAAACAGAATTGCTCCATACCCGCTCTGAGGTGCACTGATATCTATGTTTGATTGGTGGATCTACCCCCTTAAATTAAACAAGCAGCATCCAACCTGCGCAGGCACAGAAAACATTTACTCCAGTAGAAGAGAATCTCACAATGGGGCAAACTCAAACATAGTTTCAAGTGGAAGCTTGGCGTTCAGACAAATCAGCCATCAATAGACAACCAGTGATATGCCATGCTTATGCACCATTCAAAAGAGACAGTAAAAAGCTAAGAAGGGGGTAAAAGAACCACTATGCATCCTTTCCAACAAGCAAAACCCAGAGAAGCAGGGATTAACACCAGACAAACAAGCAGAAAACAATATCGCAATCAGGAAGAAAGCACGTTCCCACCAACACTGACGGGGTAATCTAATGGATGCAAACAGGGACCAACCCCCACACTTACTAGCACTGAAGACATTACCTGATTGGGCAATGAAACGTCTGCAGGCAAACAACCAAGCTTTGAAAGCACCAAAAATGCCAGAAAACACCCGACTGTTTTTTAGTAACCAATCCAACAATGGAGCTCACCTATCATCATATGGGACAATGCCTCTCCCGTCGATTTTCCGGGATGGTGTAAGGGACAGGATACTTAGGACATTCAGCTCGGTCAAAAAGTGCCTCTCTGTGATTGGGGAAGGGATAGGAAGCAGGAAAAAAATATACAATGGTCAAAATACACTAGCAGATTTGCTCATTGTTTGCAGCTCAACGCAAATAAAGTACCACTAGATATCAACAAGATGTCTTCCTTAAGGCATCCATGAAGGACTGTAGCAGAATCCACCAGAATGGTTGAAGAATTAGGAAGGTTCAGATCGAAATCTTTAGCCACCCTCAATTTGTGAATCTGATTGGTTGGTAAGTTCCACTCTCAATCTATGCTGATGAGTTCCACCCTCAGTCTAACCATCTGATGGGTTGATGAGTTCTACAATCTAGGCATCTGATTAGTTAATGAATTCCACCCTCAATCTACACATCTGATAGGCTGTTGAGTTTCAATCTAGGCATCTGGTTGGTTGATAAGTTCCACCTTCAGCCTAGGCATCCAATGAGCTGATGAGTTCCACCTTCAATCTATGCATCTGATTGGCTGATGAGTTCTAGCCTCAATCTAGGCATCTGATTGGTTGATGAGTGCCACCATCAATCTAGGCATCTGATAGGCTGTTGAGTTTCAATCTAGGCATTTGGTTGGTTGATAAGTTCCATCTTCAGTCTAGGCATCCAATGAGCTGATGAGTTCCACCTTCAATCTAGCATCTGATTGGCTGATGAGCTCCACTCTCAGTCTAGGCATCCGATTGGCTCCTTGATCTCACAAGAAAATGGAAAAGGGCATGGGGAGAGAGGAGCTCATTCAAGGTATAAACATGCTTGAACCACATTCCACATTGTAACAAATCAGTGAGCAACTATTTTTAATATTAATATTTACTAGAAAAGCCAGGATAGGAACATCTAGCTTCCCTTTCCTATTAAACCGGTACAAATGCCTCTCTTTCGATCATGCTGGTGGAAGTCCTCCATTACGACGTTTTAAAAAAAAACACCGTCCCCATTTTTATTCACTCGCACATATGTAGATCTGATAGGTTTTTCAGCTATCACGGTTGATTAAAATTCCTGCAGGGAATCAACCTAAAGGTGGCTCAGCTGTTTGCTCTGGAAAACAAAACAAAAACGCAAAAACTCCCCACCTCTCACATTAGAATCTTTTTCCATTCGGTAAGCGGGCACTAAGACATTCACTTCGCGGTGGCCTCGGTCCCAGAAATATTGTACAGCTAGGGCAATTCCTCGGCACGAGAAGAACTGGTTCAGACCGTGCCTGAGAACAGAAACCAGGTAGAGATTTAGATCTATGAAAGTCTAAGGACAGGGGACACGGTGGCTCAGTGGCTAAGGCACTGAGCTTGTTGATCAGAAAGTTCAGCAGTTCGAATCCCTAGCGCCATGTAACGGAATGAGTTCCCATTAAGTATTCCATTTTCTGCCAACCCAGCAGTTCGAAAGCATGTAAAAATGCAAGTAGAAAAAGAGGAACCACCTTTGGTGGGAAGATAAGTGTGTTCTGTGCACTTCGGCGTTTAGTCATGCCAGCCACATGACCATGGAGACATCTTTGGACAGCACTGGTTCTTCGGCTTTGAAATGGAGATGAGCACTGCCCCCTAGAGTTGGGAACGATTAGTGCATATGTGCGAGGGGACATAAATGCTGAAATCGCACAGAACGCTGTTACTTTCCCACCAAAGATGGTTCCTATTTTTCTACTTGCATTTTTTAACGTGCTTTGGAACTGCTAAGATGGCAGAAGCTGAGAGAAGTAATGGGAGCTCACTCCGTTACACAGTGCTAGGGATTTGAACCCCCGAACTGCCAATCTTTTGATCGACAAGTTCAGCATCTTAGCCATAAGGTATAATATATAATAGATATAAAAAGGATATCATCTGGTGCACACTTTCATCCCAAATTTCTCCCTTTTTTGGGGGGGGGGGCAAGTGAATTGACCTCATCTCATTAGCAGCGAGAACAGTTTACTCCTCAACCCAGCTACCGGGGTTAACCACAACGTTCTTCATAAAGTACGATTTGATATCGCACCTTGAAAATGCAATTCAGATTGCGTGATTTCAAAAGGGACGCGGTTAACTCAGATCAGAATAGGGCCAAATCTACTTCTAACTTCGGCCCAAGGGCACAGAAACAAACCTGGCCAGCAAGGAGAAATGGGATACAGAAGTCACTGAGGCCTCCATGGAGATCTTATTATGCTGTATGCAAACTCTCAAGATCTGCATGCTTCCTTCCCCTATCCAGGTTAGATGAATCAGTTAGTTTTGTCTTGAACGGAGACCAGGGTTGGGAGCATCAAAGCCAGGTGAAAGTGCTGAGACAGGGGACGAGGGAGCCAGCAATTTCCACTTCAGCTGATCAGGATAGGGACATGACATATGACACTGGTAAGCTTACCTATAGAAAGCTATACATGACCTAGGGAAGTGATGGCTAACCTTTCTGGTGCCGAGTGACCAAAGCGAAACCCCAAAATGCAATGCGAGCGCCCCAGCGTATGTGCTGTTCTCCTACACACGCGCAGGTGCCCCCCCCCCACTGCATGCACCCCACCCTCCTCATCCATTTTTGGCTTCCAGGCTGGTTCAGGCTTTCCAGGCCCAAAACAGGCGGGGGGGGGCCTCACACGTCATCCGCGGACTCCATTTTGACTTCCAGGTTGGTGCAGGAGACCTTCCAGACCTAAAAGGGGGCAGGGAGGCGCATGTGCACAAACCCTCAAAATGCAATGTGAGCACCTCCGCACATGCGCCCTGCCGCCCCGCAAACATACAAATTTACATCCCCCGCATGTGAACCGCCCCCCCAGCGCATGCACGGCAGAGACCCAAAGACCAGCTGGCTGGCTGTAGGCGCGTGTGCATGTGCGATGGAACTGGGCTGGGGTGAACACTAGCATGCCATAAGTTCACCATCACGGACCTAGGATCTGGTTGATGGCACCATCTCTCCTGATCTTATCAGCATTCTCACACACTATCTCCTATCTATTAAACAATATCAACCAATAGGATTTAAGAAATATGCCTTCTTAGCCACAGTACTTACAATTCTGAAGACCTGGATCTTTCTCTAGGCTTGGATGGGATGGGGGTAGCAGGCTCTTATATCTTATTCCCTCACAGTATAGCCATCATCCTTGTCTGATGTCTTTCTATCACTCTTGAGTTTCAATTTGTACACACCCCGGAGAGTGGTTCAGAAATTGGGCAGCTTTAGAAAGCTGAACAGTAACCTTAATTAATCAAATCAAACTAAAATAGGGATATCCCCCTATCAAAACAACTTGCCTTAAGTGTAGCCAGAACCAGAAAATAACATTTAACACAGCACTTAAATAAAATAGTTCGGTTGAGATCTGCACGTATGGGACTGATTGGGGTAGATTGCAGGGATGACACCCAAATATGACTTTACCATATTTTATCTATATCTTAAATTATTGTATCCTATTCCAATTTCATTTTAGACTGTATTTTGTTCCAATTCCATCTTAGATATATTTTATTCCAATTCCATTTTAAATTGTGTTTTATCAAATTTCATATTGTATTGCCTTTTATCAAATTTTAGTAATAATTTGCTTCTGGAACTTTGCACTTTGATATGGCCCAAGGGCTAATCAATAAAGACTCAATGTCTGTATCATTCCGGACCAATCAAACTAAAATAGAATAAAAAGTGACTGGGGAATTCTGGGAGTTGAAGCCCACGTGTCTTAAAAGTTCCCAAGGATGAAAAACCATGGTCTAGGACAGGGGTGTCCAAACTTGGCAACTTTAAGACTTGTGGACTTCAACTCCCAGAATTCCCCAGCCAGGCTGGGGAATTCTGGGAGTTGAAGTCCACAAGTCTTAAAGTTGCCAAGTTTGGACACCCCTGGTCTAGGACAATGGCGTTCCCTAAGCTTCAGAAGAGATTCGAACTCTGGATACATCTCCCTTTGGAGGCATTTCAAAGTTGCTTTTTTTGGCTGGTTTGAAGAATATGGGTTGTCCTCAACCTATGACCCCAAATTTATGTTGCTATGGGAGACAGTTGCTAAGTGGGCTTTGACCCGTTTTACAACCTTTCTTGCCACAGTTGTTAAGTGAACCACTGCAGCTGTTAGGTTAGTCACACGATGGTTAAGTGCACCTGGCTTTCCCATTGAATTGGCTTGTCAGAAGGTGGCAGGAGATTACTGCAACCGTCATAAATATGAACCCGTGGCGATGCACCTAAATTTTGATCACGTGACCATGGGGATGTTGCAACGGTCGTACGTGTGAAAAGTGATCACAAATCTTTGAACGGTCACTAAATGAACTGCTGAAGTCAAGGACTGATTGTATTCTGAAAAACTTGTACGATCTGGTGATTTTTTTGCAGGGTATTAAGACAGTCTTGGTGCCCAGCAATGTACATTTCTAATGAAATCTACAGAAGAATGGGAAGGGGATGGACATCGTAGTGATCAAAATTGGATTTTTTTAAATCAGAATTTCTTCCCCAAACCCAACTCACATCATGGCCACGTTGCTACCATCGATAATGACCATCCGCAAATTCTTCTTCCCAGGTGTGTTGGCCAACGTGAGCTTGAACTCCGTCTGGAGAGCTTCCTCAAAGCGCTGAGCTCCCGTTACCGTGGAAACAGAGGCCTGGTGAAGAGCTTCCATGCTGGTGATTTCAGCTGACTGGGTCCCCTCAGGATCCAATAGGGAGGATAAAAAACTAGCCGTGGGAGAAACTCCAGGATGACTTGCTGAAACATGGACACCCTTGTGATTCGAAAAGGCACTATTCCACCTTTTCTCCGGAGGAGTCCTCGGCGGAGAAGATTCCCCGTGATTCAAAATGGTCGCCCTCTGGACGCCAAACTGACCTCCATGTTCTGGCTTCATTGATGATCCCCCTGCTTCACTCTCACCTTCGTCGTGGCATTCCCCTTTCTTGTTGAGCTGCCTCAGGAGACTCTCCAATGGGGCTCCTGCTTGTATCTCTGTGGGAATCTTGCTGGGACAATGGCCGCAGTTGACCGCTGCCGTTTTGATCAGTTCCTGGACATAAATGTTTTCATCGTACGTGTCTTCCAGAGACAGAGCAGCGAGAGCTTGCCGTTCAGGCTCTCCCTGAGATGGGGAGGTATCTTCGTTTTGAGACAAGCTGGCCGCCATCATCTGGACTCTATCCAAGATGGTTGAAGGGGCTTCTTGAACTCCACCCTCCAGTAGTATTTTTTTGACCACGCGCTCTTCGTAGCCCATCGTTTTGAAGAAGTTTAGCCTCATTTTGAACTCTTTTTCGCTCCATGATGACAGCAAAATGTCAGACGTTGCCTCTCCCTCCCCCTCCTCTTCCTCCTCCATGGTTTCCTCAGGCAAACTAACGGGACTCGATCCTGTTGTCCAAAAGGGATTCTTCTCTCCTGCCTCATGATCTTCCAAGCTTTCTGGGAATCCAGGTAGAATCTGACTCTCGGAGTTAGCTGGAATCGGTTTGGAGGAACTCTTGGGAATCCCAGAATTCTTAGTGGCCGTGGCCTCAAGCCAATGCCGAGGACCATTCAAGTCTGATAGATGTGCCTGTGGCTTGGGGTGCAATTGGGATTTCTCATCGGAATTTCTGAAAAAGTCATCCCGTGGGACGTGAAGATGTTTTGGGTCTTGAGATTTCGCATCCACAGTACGCAAGTCCACTGTGGCATCCCAAGGCTTAGCCGAGTACGGTAGTTGCATCAAATGAGCAGTTTTGTGAAGAGATTCTTGTGGCCTGGTAAATTCCACAGGCCAATCATGACCAGAGCCTCTAGTTCTATTCTCTTCCTGGATTTGACTGAATTCTTCGGGTATGTCAAAGGCAGGTTGAGCTGGATCTGGGACTCCAGATCGTCCACTGTTCACAGTGTTGGCTTCCCACCGCAGTGAACAATCTCTCCCAAAACCGAACGGTGTCCTGTAGCCATTCCTTTGCCCCTGTGTGTCGTCTTCCTGAATCTCCTTGACCAAACCCAGCAACTCCTCTTTGACCGAGGTGGGCAAGATCAAAAGATCCATAGCATGTTTGTCATCATATTTCTCCACCAATTCCCGAAAGGACCGCTTCACTTGAGCTTCCCGTTCCTCTGGAAGCCTGGGGTTCTTCTGGTGTTTCCCCACAAATTCTTGGATCCTGCTCTGAGCCATGACAAAGGCTTCTGCCAACCCTGAGATCAGCAGCGTACCCGGGTGGAGGAAGGTGAGGCTCGCTGACGTCCCTCGAATAAGACAATCCAGAAATAACCCATGGGCACCTAAGAAGATGCATTGCATATCTTTAGGGTACTGTACTTCCTCCTGAAGCTCTGGGCCACAAAGACCTTTAATGTATTCCTGGAAAACACAAGAACGTACAATATAGTCATTCTACATAGGTCTGAAACCAGAATAGTTTTTGACAGAAAGTTACATCGGAAAAGAACTTTTTCCAACACCACAAAAAATAAAATAAATCCATTTCTGGAAACAGGCAATTTATTCCTAAATTTGTGCTATATGGATTACTGCGAGCCAGTTCTGTATTTTGGGTTCATAAGCAGATGTATAAACAATGTACCATGTTTTTCAGAGTATAAGACGCCCCAAAGTATAAGACACACCTAGCTTTTGTGGAGGAAAACAAGAAAAAAAACTGCCTCTGCCTCCCAGCAATTTGCCTCCTTGCAGCAAACAGCCAGTTTCAATTTCAGCACAGCAGCTGATTGTCAGGCCTCCTTGTTTCAGGCTGCAGGGATTGCCATCACTTATTGCCGCATGCCCCACTTTTGGCCTCCACATTCTGTTTTCAGCCTCTGCATTCCCCGTTTTTGGCCTTCGCGTGCTCCATTTTCCACCCATTCCGAGCGGCAGGGAATAGGCGGAAAATGAGGATGAAAACAGAGTGCATGGATGCCAAATATGGGATGCGGAGGCCGAAACTGGGACACACGGAGGAGGCAATAGGCAATCACTGCAGCCTGAAACAGCTGATGGTCGGGAGGCTGATCCGACCAATAATCAGCTGCTTGTGATAATCAGGCTGTGCAGCTTGTTTGCTGCAAAAAGGCTTATTTGCTGCAAAGAGGCTTGTTTGCTGCAAATTGCTGGGAGACAGAGGCCAAAAAGTGGAGGCCGGCGGGTGGGTGTGGCTACATTCGGTGTATAAGATGCACCCAAATTTTCACCCTCTTTTAGGGAGGGAAAAGTGTGTCTTATACTCTGAAAAGTACGGTAATTGTATTATTTCTTGAGTTTGCTAAAAATTGGCATAGTCATAGCTCACAGCACCACTATTTTGCTTGCACTTTGAATAATGCAGTTAAATAAATCATTTTATATTATACGCATATGCATATTTATAATATACGTGTATGTGTGCACATAGATATACATATGCAATACAATATAATACAATATGGATTGTATGCATTGTATAAATCTATATGCATATAGATTTAACATAACTCTGGAGGTGGCTGCTAGTTTAATAATACATAATCCCCCTGCCAACCTGGTTCTATGTGTCCCAATTTTCCATCTTTTTTTACAAATCATATTGATGTATTTTCTTTGGTGGTTTTTTTTACTGTTTTCTTTTTTTCTTTAGTTGTTTTATTGTTGTTTTACTTTTACTCAGTTTAAACTTTCTTTTTATATTTTCATTTTTTAAGTGTGAGCCACTTAGAGTAGGCCTATGGCAAGATAGCTAGAAAATAAATTGTAATAACAACAATAACAATAATACTGTAGTAGTAGTGACAACAACAGTTTCTGAGTCAAGCTTTGAATCTATTCACGTGTATTATTTCAACTACTTCAAATAAGCAATATTCGCTTAAAATCAGGATTGGAATTCAGTCGGTTCGTACCTGTTCAGGCAAACCGGATCTTAATTTTGCATCCGGTTCGTCGAACTGGTTGTTGCAAGGATCAGCTGGCCCCTCCCACCTCACCCCGCCCCTCCCAGGAGTCTCCACACAGCCCATTCATCATGCCAGATAAGTTCAGGGCCCATGTGGAGGGTCTGGGAGGGCAAAAAACGAAAAAAATATTTTATGCCTCCGGAGGGCAGGTGAGGCTGTTTTCATGCTTCCTTAAGCCTCCAGAGAGTGAAAAACAGGCCTTCCAGATGCCCAGAAACAGGCTCATT
Organism: Natrix helvetica; assembly: GCF_964273705.1. NCBI lineage: Eukaryota > Metazoa > Chordata > Lepidosauria > Squamata > Natricidae > Natrix > Natrix helvetica. Next base: position 16,418,366 of record NC_138554.1, read on the forward strand.
TCTGTCTTCTGGAGGGCTTCCGAAGCCGGGGAGGCCCTTTTTGCCCTCCTGGAGGTTCAGGGAAGCCTCCAGACGGCGAACAATGGGCCTACCAAAAGTTCCAGAAGTCTGAAAACGAGCCAGTTTCCAGCCTCCGGAGGGCCTCCAGAGTCCGGGGGATGCCGTTTTCGCCCTCCAGGAGGCTCGGAGAAAGTCTCCACAGCCTAGGGAAGGCGAAAATTTTCCTCCCCAGCCGGGATGGGCAGGATGCCGCGTAGGCTACGCCCAGCTAGCAACCAGGCAGAGAACCGGTTCCTAAAATTTTTGAATCCCACCGCTGCTTAAAAATGTTTTTGGAAAACTAAGGAAAACATAAAACAACATTGAAGCAGTCCCTGCACTGTGTCAAGTGATCCTAGGAATCCTTGCATAAGCCAATTTTTGTCCACACTGCACTGCACAGAATGAAAAAGTACAGCATTACGTAAATAAGGAAGTGCCTCTGTTTATGCAGCAAAGATAAAGCAAGTGGTGTAAGTAAGGAAATACAGTTCATCAAATTGAGAGCATTGGAAGCTCTTCTATTCCCCCACCCCACCCCCAGAAAATGCTCACCAAACGTTTTGCCCCCTTTTCCTGCAGTGAAAAAACAAGATGAAAATTGTTCAATCTGAAGACTCTTTGGTGAAGCAGATTGGAAACTATGCTTTGAGGGCGTGATTCTAACCTGCTTGACCGAGGAGGAAATTTATTGGAATTAAATGAGATTTCTCAAAAGGCCAGAATAAGATGCTCTGTTAATAAATCTGGATAATATTAATCCACCTTGGGCTTTCACATTAATCATTTGTTCCCAAAGTTGGAGGAAAACACACCAATCAGTACTGTCCTAAAAGTTCTTTTCAAAAGGCAACTGGACTTTTTTTTTTGGGGGGGGGGGGGTTGTCGTGAAAATGTTTTGCTTCTTATCCAATAAGCTTTTTCAGTTCTGACTGAACGGTGGGGAATAGAAGGATTTATATTCTTTGTTGTGGCCGAGCTGGCAGCAGATTCAGACAGTGCTGAGTTTGGCGAAAGACATGGGCCAGTCCTGGAGTCTGGGGAAGGCTCTGATGAGGGCTCTGTGTCAGAGGCAGAGATGGGACCAGAGCCGTATGCCAGTTATCAGCTGCCTTCAGAGTCAGACATCAGTGAGGCAGACGAACAGCTGGAGCCTATTCCCAGTGTGCGCATGCGCAGAGTTGCCAGAGGAAGGGAACAGCTAAAGAATAGACTTGGGAGTAAGGCCACAGGTGGATGATGAATGGCCCCTCCCAGAGGAAATAAAAGAGGAGCGAAAGGGGAGGGGAGTTTGCAGGAGACAATTAGTCCGCTTAATTGGTTCTTGACTCTCTGAGACTCCTTTCCAAGTTTTGCAGGTAGCTCTCCAAGACAGATAAGGTCTGTGACTGTAAATCCTCCCTCGAAAGACTTTGGTGGGAAGGTAAATTAATAAAAGAGTTTTTTTTGTTGGGATGAGGAGTTTGCTTCATGCTCTGGTGAAGCCTAGGTCAGAACACATCTGGTCGTGAGCACTAAGTCACGTTTGCTATTTGGCTCTGTTATGGAGGACAGAACCCTTAAGTGGAATCTCCTTCAAGTCACCTCAATTCATAGTGAATTCATGGCTGAACCCATGTCATTTCCTTGGTAAAGCAGCTTTTCCAACACCCCAACCTAATTTACAGACCTCGGGTTTCCAAAAAGTATCCAAGTTTTTTCCAACTTTAGATTCAGACCACGGTTAGCTAGGCAACAGAAGTTAGGAAACAAAACCACCAATCAAGGCCTTGGGAAAAGCGCTGCTCATCAGACTGAATAACGTCTTCTCATGAAATAACACTGGCCTGCACTTAGAGAGGACTACATGTACCTCCAGGTGGCCTGGAGACTTTGTTTCCCAAATGGCAAGCGAGACAAGACCATGATAAACTGCTTTATAGGCATTGAGCCTGGATCGAGGATCAGAGCTTGCCTCACCTTTGCCCTGTGAAGATTCTCTTGGCTTCCTTGCAGCTGCAACCAGATCTTCCTTGCTCCTTTGGGGTCCAATCCCAGCACCCCCATGACATTCAGCTCCACCTGAAAGAGGCGCTCAATCTGGGGACGGTGTTGCATCAACATCTCCTGGGCCTCCTCGGCCACCGCAAATTCGTCCAGGATCCTGCTGTTCGGCATGACAGAAGCCTGTGTCTGGCAGCTGTTCAAGACACAAGTTGCTAAGTGGCTAATAAGCTGCGGGAAAGAGAAAACAGGCTGATTAAAAGGATTGTGGGTGAGAGATGAATAGAGTAGAGTAGAGTAGAGTAGAGTAGAGTAGAGTAGAGTAGAGTAGGGTAGGGTAGGGTAGGGTAGGGTAGGGTAGGGTAGGGTAGGGTAGGGTAGGGCAGAGCAGAGCAGAGCAGGGCAGAATATTAAGTAGAGTATTGTGGAGTGGAGTGGAGTGGAGTGGAGTTGAAGGGAATAGAATAGAATAGAATAGAATAGAATAGAATAGAATAGAATTATTCATTGTTAAAATGTGATTGGACATGCAAGAAATTTGTCTTTGGTGCAAATGCTCCCAGTGTACGTAAGGAGATTAAAATACATTTATAAAGAATAAAAAGATACAATGCTTAGTGATAGTCAACTAATGAGCTATCAAATCATACTAATAAACAAATAAAACAACATAAATTGAAAGATACAAGCGACATGGCTATAGTCATAAATGGGAAGAGATAGATACTAGGAATAATTTGCAGGCTGAGTAAATTATTTGAGCGTGTTGTGGGAATTGTGGTTAAGCAAAGTGATGGCATTCGGAGAAAAACTGTCCTTGTGTCTAATTGTTCTGGTGTGCAGTGCCCTATAGTGTCGTTTTGAGGGCAGAGGTTGAAGCAATTTATGTCCAGGATGTGAGGGGGTCTGTGGATATTTTCACAGTCCTCTTTTTGACTCGTGCAGTATACAAGGGAAGGCAGATTGGCAGCAACTGTTTTTTCTACAGATCTAATTATTAGCGAAGTGAAAACAAGGGAGCAAACGCACGCTGGATACAGCTGTTTGAAAGCTATTCCAACCTCACAGGAGCCATGAGACGTCAACATCTGCCTATTCAGCGGCATTGGGAAGGACACAGTAGGCTGATAAAAAGTGCCAAATCCAGTCAAAACATCTGGCTGAATGTGCAAAGCAGCCTAATAATGTTTGGTTTTCACCAGGATCAAGGTTGGCTCAGCCTTCCATCCTTCCGAGGCGGGTAAAATAAGGTATCCAGATTGTTGGGGGGCAATAGGCTGACCCTGTAAACAGCTTAGAGAGGGCTGGAAAACACTACATAAGTCTAAGTGCTATTGTTATTCAAGGTCCCATGATTGAAAAAACTAAAGGAGGAGGTACCTGGAAATGGAGGGGTTGGCAATATTCAGAAGAACTGAGCCAGTTTTGATGAAAAGAAGTTTGACGAAAAGAAGGACTAGAGGGGGGTGACATGATAGCAGTGTTCCAATATCTCGGGCCGCAAAGAAGAGGGAGCCAAGCTATTCTCCAAAGCACGGGTCACCAACCTTTCGGACCTCAGGGACCGCTACATTCATAATTTTAAATCCCGCGGACCACCAGCGTGATTTTTTTTTAAAAAAAAGATAAATAGCATTTAGTGCAATGTAAAAATGCAAATAATTTGACCACTGCTCCAAAGCACCTGAGGGCAGGTCAAGAAGCAATGGGTGGAAATTAATCAGGGAGAGAAGCAACTTAGAACTGAGGATAAATTTCCTGACGGATAGAACAGTTAATCAGTGGAACAGCTTGCCTCCAGAAGTTGTGAATGCTCCAACACTTGAAGTTTTTAAGAAGAGACTGGACAACCATTTGTCTGAAGTGGTGTAGGGTTTCCTGCCTAAGCAGTGGGTTGGACTAGAAGACCTCCAAGGTCCCTTTCAACTCTGTTACTCTAACCAGCTGCCCCCTCCCATAAGGATGCATTAAATTTCTTCTCTCTCTATTTGCAAACTGCAACTGGATAGGACGATTTGCAAAGTCCGGCTCCTGCACCGATAAGGGGCTCCTGCGAAATAAAGCTGCACGTATCATAAAAAGTGACCCCTTGGAGTTGAAAGAAACCCGCCAATGGCGCTGACCTGCAACCCTCATTTGCATACAATAGCAAAGGACATGCAAATGAGAAATAAACTTCTGCAGAAGTCAGGTTAGGGATCTTTTCCACATGCATAGTCTAAATCCGCGATGGCGAACCTATGCCAGAGGTGGCACGCAGCGCCTTATCTGATGTCACACGAGCCATTGCCCCAGTTCAGCTCCGCCGTGCATAAACGCACACCTCCCGCTGGCCAGTTGGTCTTTGGGTCTCTGCTGCGCATGCACAGGGTTTGGGGCGTGTGTGGGAGGCGTGCTTGCTTGTGTAAGGTGCGTGCGGGGTGTGTGTGCATGAGGGGGCCACATCCAGGGGCCCCTCGTGCATGCAAAGGGAGGTGCGCACATGGAGGGGAGCCCGTGCATGCACTGGAGGAGGGTGCATGCATGGGGGGCATGTGGGGGGAGGGGGCTGCACAAACATGTGCACCTATTCCACACTCAGTCCGGAAAAAGTTCCCCCATCCCTGGTCTAAACACTCGAATTCATCCATGTGAAGTGTGTCCAACTTATGGCCCGTGGACCCTACGTGGCCCAGGACAGCTAGCAATAAAGCCCCACAATAATTTGAAAATTATTAGGCTATTTGTATAACATTAACTATTGTAGATATTTTATATGCAGCCGAAGACAAGCGAAAAAAAATTGGGTGCCGGTGTTTCTAAATGTTTAGCTTGAAGAAATAAGTTTCGATTCCCAAAGCCTACAAAATGCTGATCTCATCTTCCAGGAAGAGTGAGGGAGGGGGGGGGGGAAGCTTGACTTCAAAGACAAATGCAATAATTACATTATACAGGTAGAGCTCGGCTTGCAACCGTTCATTTAGTAACCGTTCAAAGTTACAACGGCACTGGAAAAAAAAGTGGCTTACGACCGTTTTTCAGATTTAAGACCGCCGCTGCATCCCCACGTGATCAAAATTCAGATGCTTGGCAACTGGTTCATATTTACGACCGTCGCTGTGTCCCAAGGTCCTGCGATCACCTTCTTTTGAGACCTTCTAACAAGCAAAGTCAGTGAGGAAGCCAGATTGACTTCACAACTGGGTTGCTAATTTGTCAACTTTAACATCTGTGGCAAAAAAAAAAAGGTCATAAAATGGGGCAAAGCTCACCTAACAAATGTCTCGCTTAGCAACAGAATTTTTAGGCTCCATCATGGTCGTAAGTCGAGGACTACATGTATAATATAGTGATCGCAAAGCAAGGAAAAGGATATGGGCATAAAAGCATTGCCAGGGCCTATGTGAAATAATCTTCCAAGCACAGAATCAGATAAAATAAAAACGCCCCGCTGGAGACTTGGGGCGAATCATTTCCACTCATGCCAACTTCTCTCACAGAGGTTGTTTTTTAAGCTTAAAATTTTGGTATACTTGTCAGATTTATAATCTTGCCTTTCCTCAGAGAGATCAAAGGAGGAGGTAGACTCCACGCCTCAGTTAAACGATTAGCTGGGGATTCAAAGTTTAAAAGATCAGCAGATTGTAAAAAGGAAAGCAAATGTAAACACCAAGGCCTCCCTCAATTCACAGACTAACATAAAACAACATAGTTGGAGTAGTGCAGATTTTATTTCCCTGGGCTCCAAGATCACCGCAAATGGGGACTGCAGCTCCTGGGCAGGAAAGCTATGGCAAATCTAGACAGCATACTAAAAAGCAGAGACATCACCCTGCCAACAAAACAGCCTAATAGTCAAGGCTATGGTTTTCCCAGTTGCAATGTAAGGCTGTGGAAGTTGGACCACAAGAAAGGCTAAGCACCAAAGAATGGAGGCCTTTTGAACTCTGGTGCTGGAGAAGACTCCTGTGAGTCCCTTGGATCACACCAGTCAGTCCTAGAGGAGATCAACCCTGACTGCTCTTTAGAAGGTCCTAGATCCTGAAGATGAAACTCAAATACTTTGGCCCCCGAATGAGAAGGAAGGACTCACTGGAGAAGAGCTTAATACTGGGAAAGACTGAGGGCAAAAGAAGAAGGGGACAACAGAGAATGAGGTGGCTGGATGGAGTAACTGAAGCAGTCAGCGTGAGCTTAAATGGACTCCAGAGGATGGCAGAGGACATGAAGGCCTGGAGGAATATTGTCCATGGGGTAGCGATGGATCGGACATGACTTTGCAACTAACAACAACAACAGAGTTGGAAGGGACCTTGAAGGTCTTATGGTCCAATTCATGGTAGGGGAAAGATCCGTCAAGGAGAGCTTCCCTTCATCCCACTGGACTGGGTACCTACCCAGAAAGTGTGGGGGTGGAGAAATGCTGGCCAACTGGACACCTACAAAACTACATGTAAAACACGCCACTTCCCTTGCCAAGGGGATTTCTCACTTATTTTCATACTGTGTGGTAAAGGAGAAACCAAAACAACAACAACAAAAAGTTTGCCTGGGCATTTTCATGGAAAGGACAGGCTGTAAATATCCTCAGAGCCAAAGTCGGGTCCGCCCAGGGATCTCCTACCAGAGAGGGGACCAGCGTCACAAAAGGAAAGACCACCACCACCACCCAAAAAAAGAAAGGAAGGGAGAAAAGAACAACCAGAGGGAACCTCAACCCCTCAAAACTTTTAACTTTAAACTGTCTACTATTGACCTCCCCCCATTCCTAAAAGATCAGTAGGGGGCGTACATAAGTGCACCAACGTACCTAATACCCTTGTCCTACTGTCCCCATTTATTTGTATCTATTTCCTGTGTTCTTATACATGTTTATTCTCATTCCTGTTATCTTCTACATGAGTGACAAACTAGACAAAACAAAAACAAACAAAAATGAAATGAAATCCTTCACAATCACAATGTCTTCTTGGCAAAGGAGCCTTGGCTAAACGATGTGCCACCACCACCACACCCCACTCTACGGTGAAAGGGGGGGCATTCCCCTCTCTGCCCCGACGATCTGACCGAAGAGCCCCCCGCAACTCGGGCGCGCCAAACTGACCCCATTCGGTTCTCTTTGGATCCTCGGCATCGCCAACTCTGCGTCCCACGCCCGAGATCCACCACGAGCCCAGGGGGCGGTTGGAGACCCTGCCCGGTCGCCGCCCCGATGACCTGGTAGTGGTGGCCAGGGGGCACGGGATTGCCCAAGCGCTCCTATTCCTCCCTCCCTCCCTCCCTCCCCCAGCACGACCATCCCCCATTTGCAACAAAAGGGGGAAGGGGTGAAGTCCCCCGAAAGAGAACGCGCGCCCCCCAACGTGCGCCTTACCCGCTGGAGTCGCCAAGGGAGTCCCCACAACGCCCAGATGAACCACTACTCCCATCGCTGCTGCTGCTGCTGCTTTCGTGGGCCGTGGGTGTGGAGAGACAGAAAAGGAGGGGGGGTCTTTTCCCTGCCCCGGCCCCTCCCGCGAAAGACCACCACACCCCCAAAACTCAGCAAACTTAGCGCTCAAGTTTCAGCTTCCATCTTAGTGCCAAGCGGAAGCACCCGATGGCTTGTTGCAGAGCCGGAGTTTCCCAGCTGGGCGGCGCGCCTGGAGGGGCGGTTCCTGTGGGGCGGTGACTTGCTGCGAGGAAGAAGAGGTTTCTGAACTTGGACAGAGTGCCACCTCCCCCCCCCCCTCTCTCTCTGTGTCTATCATCTATCTATCTATCTATCTATCTATCTATCATCTATCTATCTATCTATCTATCTATCTATCTATCTATCTATCTATCTATCACCTATCCTATCTATCTATCTATCTATCTATCTATCTAGCTAGCTAGCTAGCTAGCTAGCTATCATCTATGTATGTATGTGTGTGTGTGTGTGTGTGTGTGTGTGTGTGTGTCTGTCGGTCTGTCTGTCTGTCTGTCTATCATCTATCTATCTATCTATCTATCTATCTATCTATCTATCTATCTATCACCTATCCTATCTATCTATCTATCTATCTATTTATCTATCATATCTATCTATCTATCTATCTATCTATCTATCATTCATCTATCTATCTATCCTATCATCCATCTATCTATCTATCTATCTATCATCTATCTATCTATCTCTATCATCTCTATCCTATCCTATCCTATCCATCCATCCATCCATCCATCCATCCATCTATCTATCTATCTATCTATCTATCTATCTATCATCTCTATTATGTCTATCATCTCTATCATGTCTATCATCTATCTATCTATCTATCTATCTATCTATCTATCTATCTATCTGTCTATCTATCATTTCTATCATATCTATCTATGTATCATCTCTATCATATTTATCATCTATCTATCATCTATCTATCATCTATCTATCATCTATCTATCTATCTATCTATCTATCTATCATATCTATCTATCATCTATCTATCTCTATCTATCATATCTATCTATCTATCTATCTATCTATCTATCTATCATCTCTATCATATTTATCATCTATCTATCATCTATCTATCATCTATCTATCTATCATCTATCTATCTATCATCAATCATCTATCATCAATCATCTATCTATCCATTATTTATCATTTATCTACCCACCTATCATCTTTATCATCTATCCATTTATTATCTACCTACCCACCCACCCACCCTCTATCTATACCTATGCCCCCCCTTTCTCTGTCTCTCTCTCCCCCTCCTCCCCCCTCTTTGCAAAGATACATGGTTTTTCTCCACGCCCAGGCATCTAGCTGGGTTGATGCAATCACACAACCTCCTGACCGGGATTAACTGGCGCAGTTGCCCAACGTGCAAATGTTGATTTTAAAGGCTTTCAGGAGGAGGGTGGGTAGATGGGTGTCTGCGAGAGTTATCACGTTCACCAATCCTTTCAGGTGGCTTATGCTTCAATGAATCTGCGGCTCTGGGCAAAGGGTGGAATTGAGCAACTAGCTAAACCCTGGGTAAACAAATCTGTAAGTGGAAATTACACAAATACAGACACCCACACATATGCTTCAATGTGCGATTATACAGTATTGTCTGCCTGCTAGATTGCCCCTGTAGGTAATTCTTGTTTTGTTGCCTCTACAAATGAATGACTACATTAAAAGAAGAAGAAGAAGAAACTTCATATAGGACTTGCGGGCTGCCAGTGTGTGTCCGATTGTGTGCAGAGTGGCCACCCCAACCCATGCTGCAGTGCCCAGAATCCAGTCTCCACAACCCTCCAGCTGTTGCCAATACCCCAAGCCGAGAACCGGCTTTGTCTAGCCTCAGTTTCCTGTCTGCAAAGGTTTCTGCAGTGCTCTGGAATGAAACTAGTTCAGGACACCATGAGAAGTTTCTTAACCTGAAAACAGCTAAAATAACGAACCTCCCACGTATGTATGAAATTGCCGAACGCCTCACAGCACCCTCCTGCCTTTTTTTTTAATGTCATTGCATTGCTGTGACATCCTGAGAAACCCCCTAAAACAAAAGCAAAAAACCCCCCCAAGAATCAGAAAGGAAGTCAGCTCCCCCAGGAAAAAGTTAGGCGCAAAATGCCCCACTTCTGGTTTCAATCAGCTATGTCGCAATCCAGATGTTGCATTTACCGTAATTACCCTCCCTTCTTTACATTCTTCGCTGCCACTGCTGGAGTTTACTCTGTGACATTCGTGAGATTTCCCCCCACTAGACTTCTTTTCCCCCTTCAAACCCTATTGTACTTCTGCAAACCTCCTACGGTTGATGAAATCATCCCACCAGTAAATAATTTTTTTTAGCAATTGTATTTATAATCCAATCAGAATAGAGATGGGAAGGGACCTTGGAGGTATTCTAGTCCAACCCCATGCTCAAGCAGGAAACCCTATACCAGTGATGGGTAACTACCACCCCCATGCTCCCTTGCCAATACCAGCTGAGCTTGGTATTTCCTCCAGGTGTCAGGGGAAGGACGTTTTCACCCTCCCCAGGCTCTGGAGGCTTTCCTATAGCCTGGGGAAGGTGAAAATGGCCTCCCCTGCCCCCCTGAAAATCCCAAAACCAACTGGCTGGAGCAGGCGTGCACGCTGGAGCCAACAGCTCGCATGCTGGCAGATATGGTGTGCCACCTGTGCCATAGGTTCTCCATCACAACCCTATGCTATTTCAGACAGGTGGCTGCCCAGTCTTTTCTTAAAAACCTCCCTTGCTGGGAGCACCCACAACTTCTGAATGCAAGCAGTTCCACTGGTTAATTGTCCTCCCTGTTAGGAAGTTTCTCCTTAATCCCAAATTGCTTCTCTTCTTGATTAGTTTCCATCCATGGATTGTTGTCCTGCTTTATGGGGCTTTGGGAAATAAGTGGTCTCCCTCTTTCTTTGAGGTGGACCGGTTGCTTTCGTGGTGTGGAGGCAATAACTTGGTCCTTAACACCAAAAGGACTAAGGAGCTTATAGTGGACTGCAGAAGGAATAGATCAGACATCCAGCTCTTGCTTATCAAGGGAGACCGAGTGGAGCAAGTGGCCAGTTTTAAGTTTCTGGGTGTTACCATAAAAGAGGACTCTCCCAGCAGAGATTATACTACCTGAGACTTCTCAGGAAACAGAAACTGAATGGAAAACTGCTGCTGACCTTCTAACGCTGCACCATAGAGAGTATTTTAACTTACTGTATCTGTGTGTGGTTTGCCAATTGCACAGTGGCAGATAGGACAGCATTCCAGAGGGTCAACGTCATTGCCCAGAGGATCATGGGTTGCCCTCTCCTCTCCTTGGAAGAGCTCTATAGCTCCCGCTGCCTTAAGAAAGTTCAAAACGTTCTTAAAAGATCCATCTCATCCTGGGCATCCTTTTTTTTGAACTATTACCATCTGGCCGACGGTACAGGATAATAAAAACAAGGACAAACAGGCTGAAAAACAGCTTCTATCCCAGGGCAGTAACCATATTGAATTCTACAGTATAGTGCAATATTAATGCAGTATCGGGGGTTTTCCTTTTCAATTATATAGCATGTGAAGGATGTGTGTTTGTGCTTTTGTTTTTATAATTATAATGCACAGTGAAGATGGCATTTTATTTCGTTAGACCATAAAGTAAACTCAACTTTGTGGCAGCCCCTCAAATCCTGGCATACTCAAATTGAAATACTGAAGTACTTCAAGATCAAAAGTGGGAATTTCATTCCAAAAATTAGCAACCGTGATTCCCCTCCAAAATTCAAAAAGCACAGGCATTTGAGAAGGCTGCAAAAGTGGGAATATTTTGATGTGTTCATCTTTCTTTTCCAGAAATAAATACTTTTTACCCTGCGGTCCTAAAGCAATCGGGGGAAATTTCACTTTTAAAAAATTGAGTCGTCATGAATCACTAATCCTGCCCAGAGTCTCTCCAACATTTTTCCATTCATTATCGTACAGGTAGACCTTACAACCATTCATTTAATGGCTGTATGAAGCCATAACGGCACTGAACTTTGAAGAAGTTTTGTTTCTCATCCAAGAAACTGAAGAAGTTGCCTCTTGAAAAAGCACCTTTGAGCGGGCAAAAGGTTTAAAATTAATTTGGGAAATCAGATTTAGGAGAAATAAATGATACTGATTGAAAAAATATCTGGAATAGAAGAATATATACGAATATGTCAGTTAAGACTTAAGGAAAATGGATATAAAGTGATATGGGGGTAGTTCCTAAAACCACATAAATCAAATAGATGGTAAATATACAAATATTTGTTGGAGGTAAAATAAAGAGGCTGGAGCACACAAACGTATGTGGTGGGATTGTGATAATGCACAAAAAATATGGGACATGGTGTTTAGAGAAATTAGAGCATTCTTGAATGTAAATTTAGACATGTCACAGAATTGCATTATTGTTGCTGGTGGAAAAACGGGATATAAATGAAACAAAAAAGGAATTGATTGTAAATTTGATAGTAGCGAGATTAGTGATGGCTAAAAATTGGGGGCGAAATTGGGATATTCAAAGAAATGAGTGGTATAATGAAATTTGGAGTATGGAAACAAATGGTAAATTAACAATGGAAATTACATTTTAAAAAGGGATGATCAAAGCGAACAATTATAATGAAATTGGGGGAATTTTATAAAATCAGTGTTGGTGGAAGGCAAAGGGAATTAACCTACTCAAGAATATATGTTGTTTTGGGGGAGATAAGGTCACAATTAGAATAGATTGTATATCTTTTAGTTGTTTACAGATAAAGAAATACAAGGGGGGAAAACAGGGTCACGGGGGGGGGGTGCACTGTATTATTAGTTTTCTTTCTTTCTTTCTTTCTTTCTTTCTTTCTTTCTTTCTTTCTTTCTTTCTTTTTTGTATTTAGATGTATATGTCTTTGCATTATTTGCATTTAAAAAAATATATACATTGTTTTAAAAAAAAGCACTTTTGGGACAATTCAAGCATACATGTTTTTGTTTAGAAATCTTCCTGTAATCAGTGGTGATTCTTTCCACCTTACAATTGTGTAAGGCTTTATTGAAGCAAGGTCTATCCATGTTCTCAAAGGCCTGACGGAATATTTCCCCTATTGGTTAAGAAAGGAAAGAGCTGGAGGCAAAGGTTAATGGGTGTAAGGGAAACATGTAGAACAAGATAGCCAACATATCTTTTGAGTTCTTTCTTATTCCTTTACACAAAGGAGTAAAGGATTGTAAGAGGTGAAAAATGTTCTCCCCTGCTGTGCCAGTTTTAGGAGAGGACAGCATTCTCGCAGCTCAGCTAAATCGTTTTGTTTCCGTTCAGTGAATTAACTTTTATTCAATTTCTAGACTTTAAAAGTCTAGTCAGCAATTAAAAGTTGCTGATAGGAGATTCTCCTTTATTTCAGCACTTCCTCCTCCTGTGTTGAGAAATGCCACAAGGGAGAAATTGTCAGACTTTTCAGGGGTCGCCCCAAAAGCTTCTGCAGCCCAGAGACAGCCTTGGGCAACTCAGTTTGTGCACCTTGATTTAAAGGGCTCGGCTACCCTTTGCATGCAAAATACAGTTCTAGGATCAGACACTGGCCAGAGTTACTGCTTTGAGATGGGTGGGTGGAAGGGAGGAAGGGAGGAAGGAAGGAAGGATGGAGGGAGGTGGAAGATTGTAAAGGGAGGGGAAAGGAAGGAAGGGAGAGAGGGAGGGGGAATGGGAGGGTGTGAGGGAGGAAGAGAGATAGGAGAGAGAGGGAAAGGAAGGGGGAAGGCAGGAAGAAGGAAGATGGGAAAGGGAAGGAGGGGGAGGGAAGAAAGGAATCATTAATTTTGATCTTTGAGTTATACAGGTAGTCCTCGAGTTACAAGTTCGTCTAGTGACTGTTCGAAGTTACAACGGTCCTAAAAAAAGTGATTTACGACCATTTTCAAACCTATGACCATTGCCGCATCGTCATGTGATTTCTATTCGGATGCTTACAACTGTCTCTGTTTTGGGGGAGATAAGGTCACAATTAGAATAGATTGTATATCTTTTAGTTGTTTACAGATAAAGAAATACAATTGCCGCATCCCCATTGTCATGTGATTTCTATTCGGATGCTTACAACTGTCTCTCGGTTTATGACCGTGACCCCTATGTGTGTGTGTGTGTGTGTGTGTGTGTGTGTCACGTGATCCCCTCTTGCGACCTTCTGACAAAGTCAATGGGGAAGCCAGATTCACTTAACTATGGGGCTACTAACATATCATCTGAAGTGATTCACTTAACAACTGTGACCAGAAAGGTTGTAAAATGGGGCAAAAACTCAACTTGACCAATATTTCACTTAACGACATACATTTTGGGCTCCATTATGATCTCATTTCAGATGTTCATTTCAGATGTTTGAAAATAGGCATTTGGAAAGCTGGAATTGGCCATTAGGATTGGATAGGGGACTTGCAAAAAAAAAAAAAAAGAGCCGAGTTGGCGCAGTGGTCGGAGTGCAGTACTGCAGGCTACTTCTGCTGACTGCCGGCTGCCTGAAATATGGCAGATGGAATCTCACCAGGCTGAAGGTTGACTCAGCCTTCCATCCTTCCGAGGCGGGGAAAATGAGCACCCAGATTGTTGGGGGCAAATAGACTGACTCTGTAAACTGCTTAGAGATGGCTGTAAAGCACTGTGAAGCGGTATATAAGCCTACGTGCTAATGCTATTGCAATGCCGCTTAGCATTTTTAACACCACTGGGATTTCTACTCTGCTGTGGTTAACAGAATTGGAAGGGTCCTTGGAGGTCATCTAATGCAACTCCTTGCTCAAGCAGAAGGCCCTGCCTACACCATTTCTGACAAGTGCCTGTCCAGTCTCTTCTTGAAAGCATCCAAGGATGAAGCACTCACAACTTCTAAAGTCAAGCTGTTCAGAAGCTGTGACTATATATCCCCCTTCTCCAAGTGAATGCAAGTAAGAACAGTTTCCAAAATGTTCTGATTTCCCAGCGCTATTACAAATAATGACATTTTAACTAAAGCTGGCAGGAACTGGATGAGCCGCATTGGTGCAGTGGTTAGAGTGCAGTACTGCAGGCTACTTCTGCTGACTGCCGGCTGCCTGAAATTTGGCAGATCAAATCTCACCAGGCTCATGGTTGACTCAAGCCTTCCATCCTCGCGAGGTCAGTACAATGTGGACCCAAAATTGTTGGGGGCAAATAGGCTGACTCTGTAAACCTGCTTAGAGAGGGCTGTAAAGCACTGTGAAGCAGTATATAAGTCTAAGTGCTATTGTTATTGCTTGATCTGGATCTGGAAGCTCAGAAGCTTTCTTTTAGCTGCAGGCAGGGCCATCCAAAATCACCCCTGAAAGCATTTCAATAAATAAATATATTCTGCTTCTTTAGTATTGCAGAAGGGACACAGTGGCTCAGTGACTGAGCTTCTGAATCAGAAAGGTTGGCAGTTTGGCGGTTCGAATCCCTAGCGCCGTGTAACAGAGTGAGCTCCCGTTACTTGTCCCAGTTTCTGTCAACCTAGCTGTTCGAAAGCATGTAAAAATGCAAGTAGAAAAACTCAAAACAGACTTCATCGGTTAATAAAATATTTGAGGTGGGGGGGACTCCTAACTTAATAAACCAGATAAATGCATTCATGAGCACACAAGGACGTCAACAAAAGAGAAGACAGGAGATCTGATTTGCTTAACCATGATTTACTGAAAAATTCCACAAAGCGAAAAGCAAGTAAACCGTACAATGGTCTCACATGTTGGTCTAATTCAAAGACTGGGGTGGAAGCGATCTTAAGTCAAGAGCAGACCTGCGGCCTTGGGGGAAAAGATCAGACTGAGAAGCCATTGAGCCCAATGAAGCTCATGGGTGGTGGTGGGTTTCCTGCCAGTTCCCCCCTCTGGCAAGCCCCCTTCGGCATCCTTGTCTACGGAGATTCTCAGTCCTCCAGACCATGCTTGTCCCAAAGGTGCTTTTTTCCCCAGAAGGCAACTGGACTTGGTTTTTCCTTGAAGATGTTTCACATCTCGTCCAAGAAGTTTCTTTGGTTCTTAGATTAAACGGTGGAGGGTGGAAGGGTTTATATTCCTTGCAGTCGTCTGGTCGTTAGCGCTCTTTCTGGGAGTCATTGAGGCCACCTAGAGGTTTATCTGTGCCTGAATCGTGGAAATGGGTGGGGAGCCTTCTCTGAATCTCTGAAAGGACTGTGTTGTAAACAGGAGATAGGTGGTATTGTATCCTCTGTTGAAAGAGGGCTGTCCAATCTTAATGTAGATGGCCTCTTTGACCCCTCTCTCAAACCAGTAGTCCTCTCTGTCCAAACTTTTCTATCTTCAAAAGATGACACACCACCTATCTCCTGTTTCCAACACAGTCCTTTCAGCAGTTCCAAGAAGGTTCTACACTGGGGGTGTCAAACTCGCGGCATCATGAGACGTATCAAGACTCCCCCCCCCACTTCACTAAACAGGGCATGTGCGTGGCCAGCGCATGATGCATCCGGCCCGCAGGCGGCGAGTTTCACATCCCTGTTCTACATTCATTGATTTGATCCTGACGGCACAGATAAATCTTCCAGTGGCCTCAACGACTCTCAAAATGACCGGATGATTGCAAGGAATATAAACCCTCCCATCCTCAACCATTCATTCAGAACCGAAGAAGCTTCTTGGATGAGGAGCGAAACGTCTTCAAGGAAAAAAACAAAGTCTAGTTGACTTAAAAAAAAAAAAAAAAAGCACTTTTGGGACCACTGTATCCTGTTTTCTCTTTCTTAGTCTCCTTCTGGATGCCAAGCCCAGGATCTTGACCTCTAGCCACCCCCCTCCCAAATAAATAAATGCATTCACCCAACATGGGAATCCACCACTGGCATAATCTCCATTCAAAGACCAGTGTGTTTGCTTCACAGATACTGTAACATTTTGTTGCCCCATCCCGATCATCGTTAAGTTGTGGTATAAGAGAACTTTCTAGAAGAAAAGATAATAAATCCACCGCCCACCGGAGGAACCATCATAAACTACTCTTTCTTCTCCCCACAGCACCATGACATAGATTTTATTCTTTGGGAATAAGACAATCTTTTTTTTTTTGAACAGATCAACTTCCTGACTTGAAAACTCCAGTGCTCAAAACAAACTACAGCATTACGAGCCAACCTACTGACAAGAACTGAGCGTTGCGCCTACCCAGGAAGTATTAGACAAAACGGAAACACGTTGACATGCAGCCTCAGGCCTCCTCAGGTCAATCTAAGATATCCTGGAGAGCAGAGGAAAGGTCGGGGAATGCAAACGTGTAGCCGCTCTCGAGAGTCCTCTTGGGGACCACCCGCTGCCCATCGAGCAGCATGGTGCTTCGCTCGGAGCCGAAAACGGCTTTCACTACAAAACCCGGCAGGGGCAAGAAGGCAGGACGTTTGAGCACCGACCCCATCGCTCGGGCAAAGTCCTCGTTGGTGGTGTCCACGGCGGACGGTGCCACACCATTTAAAATACCCCTCAGGCCCTCTTTCTGCAGCGAATGGCTCACAATTCCTGACAAGTCGGCGACGTGGATCCACGGGAAATGCTGGTGTCCGGAAGCGATGGGGCCTCCCAGCCCAAAGCGGAAAGGCCATATCATCTGGCTAATGGCGCCACCGTCTTTGCCCAGAACAGCACCTTAAAGCAAGCAGAGGTATAGTTACAGAGTTACATTCCACATAGGCTTCCCATACACAATAGCTGATGAGATGGGTCTCTGACAATTCGCCAATTGGCCAACTCGCCGCAGCAAACTCTGTGTGATAACTCGCCATGGCCAACTCTCTGCAAGACAAGTTACACTAATATCAAAGAAATGGCGGGACAGAATCACTAAAGAAAGGAGGGACAGAATCTCTCTATATAAAAGCAAAATACCACCCACGCATCATCACAAAATCTCTAGACCCGTAAAGCCTACAAACCTGAAACTTGGCACATATGTTCCTCTTGGCTTCTAGGTGCTCGCTAAGAAAGGATTTTTTGAAATGACAATTTAGATCATTAGTATTTCTTATATTATTATTAACACACTCTGATGCCAAGGAGTTAGATGTTCTACTCCTCCTCCCCACCTGAAAAGAACTCTGTTCCAACTGCCACTTAGGCATGGGCATGGACGTGGCACTCATCCAGCCTGCGGGCTGGGAGTTTAGACATTCTACTCCCCCTCCCCACCTGAAAAAGAGAGAAGGGGAAAACATAGGAGAGGCCTCTGTGGGGCAAACCTGATGGAGAGAAGGGGATAGGAAAGGCTCAATGGGACAAGCCTGAGGGAGAGAAGGGGATAGGAAAGGCTCAATGGGGCCAGCCTTAGGGAGAGAAGGGGATAAGATAGAATAGGCCTCTGTGGGGCCAGCGTGAGGGAGAGAAGAAGGATAGGAGAGGCTTCTGTGGGGGGCTCCTGAGGGAGAGAAGGGTAGAGGAGAGGCTGATTGTAACTACTCATTAATGTTCAAGCTTTAACTGCCTTTTATCAAGGCCGATCATATAGTTCCATAGCGAAGCATGGAACTAGTGAAATATGACTGACAATAATTAAAACGTTTTAAAAATTATTTAAAATAAATTGAATTGGTAATTGTCTTGTGGAGACTTGTTCCGCAGCAAATTGGCTGTGGTGAGTTGGCCATGGCAAGTTGGTCACAAAAAGCTGTCGAATTTCAGCTGAGATGGTTCTCTGCAGACACCCCAATGGAATAGGTCTGTGTAACACACCAAGCTAGAAAACCAGAGTTCAGTGACATGGTGCACGCCTAGCAAGCTACATGGTTGCTTAACATGTACAGGTAATCCTTGATTTACGACCAAAATTGAGGCCTAAATTTCTGTTGCTAGTGAGACATTTGTTAAGCGAGTTTTTGCCCCGTTTTATTACCTTCCTTGCCACATTCATTCAATGAACTACTGCAATGGTTAAGTCAGTAACATGGTCGTTAAGTAAACCTGGCGTCCCCATTGTCAGGAGGTCAAGAAAAGGAGGAATCACATGACCCCGGGACACTGCAACCGTCATAAAAATGTGTCAGTTGCCAAAGATCATCATGTGACTACGGGGATTCCGCAGCGGTCGTAAGCCTGAAAAACGGTCATAAGTCACTTTTTTTCAGTGCTGTTGTAACTTCGAACGGCCCCTTTAAAAAACTGTTGTAAGTTGAGGACTAAATGTACGTGACTCCAACACCACACGCTATTCCAGTTATGCTTGTGGTAAGTGGAAAGAGGTGTGCTTGCTTCATCAGGGGAAACACAGTCAAGAACATTTGTGACCAAAAGCCACAATGAATGAGAATGGAATCAGAAGCTTCCCCGTGTTCTGACCCAGGCTTCCTTAAAAAGCAAGAAGCAGAGTCTTGGTCCTGGCAAAACCCCTTTTATTTACACATTCGCAATCAGCAAGGCTTAGCAAACAGCCTTTCCGAGGAATGTTTATCAACACGAACCTTATCTCGTTTGGAGAACTGCCAGATGACTAGTTTCCAAACAAGGGAAGGCACAGAGTCTCTTATAGTCACAAAGAGAACTTTCCACTCTTGAAATGACCGAATGAATGAATTGTTTCCTGCAAAAGCCCACTCTCCGTTCGGTCCTCATTTGTTTTCTATGGGAGGGACCTATCTCCTCCAAGGTGTGGCTTTACTCCTAAGTCGACACTGCTTTCTTAGTTGTTCTTGTCTTCTGGCAGCTCTGCTCATGCGCACATTAGGAACAGGCTCCAGCTGTTCCTCTGCCTCACGGCTGTATAGCTCCCTCTCTGCCTCCAACGCAGAGATTTCCTCAGCCTCCAGGATCTGCCCATGTTCTTCCCCAACCTCCTCACTGTCCGGCTCTACTGCCAGCTCTGCTGACTGCTGGCGGGCCACAACACCTAGTTTCCATGTAGTCTACAACAATGTTCTCTCAACCTCTTGGGCACGAGGGACTGGTTTCATGGAGAAAGGTTTTTTCAAGGGACCGGAGGCAGCGTGGTTTTGCATGCTTGCCTGCATACCGCAGACGGGACTTCGCTTGTTTGCGTGGCTCAGTGGCTGGCATGCTGCGGACCAGTGCCAGTCAACATACTGGGGATTGGAGACCCCTAGTCTACAAAAAGTATCTTCAAAGCAGAAGTTTGGAATTTGTTGCCTACAATTAAATGTTTCCACGTGGCACGTCTTCTCTTACCAGATCTCACTACCACTTGGCGAGTGGCTTCACTGGGAATTTTAGCTGCTTCCTCCCAAGAGCTCACCAAGCGAGAAAAGAAATCGAAGTCTCCACCGGGACTTTCTTCAGTGTATTTGGTGGTGTGGCTGGGCCGGTAATATCCTGGAGGAGATATTAGATGGTGATTTATTACAGAACTTTACTCCAAGCAAATATCTTTATAGCTCTTAGGACAATCACCCATCTTTTAGATCTGAACTTTGGAATATATCTACCAAAATTTTTTTGAGAAATACTTTTTCTCCAAAAATCTGTAGAAATTATTACTCAGTTATTTCAAGAATACAGAAACTAGCTCTTTTTGAGGTTTCCAAAACGTATCTTGGCTTAATCATTAATTCATTAAGTTTCATACCTATTCTTTTTTTTAATCCAGGATTGGAAACTTTTAACCTTCTGGATGGTGGTGGTCTACAAGTCATAACAGCTCCAATATGGAGGGTCCTTAATGCAGAATACGGGACCTGGAGTTCATGAACAGCTGTAGGGCCATAAGTACCACTATTTTATTTTTCTTTAAAAGACCCCACCGTCCCTTGCTTTGGATTGGGGGTCAGGGCGACTGGTTTGGAGCTGAGAGTTTACTGACCGGATGCCCTTCCTGATGCCTATGTGGAGTTCACAGCAGATAAATTACTCATTGCGTCCAGAGAAAGAAATATCTGACACTACTGAGGATCTCACAACCTACTGATTATGAGGCGAGAGCTCCACCTGTAGGCTACCATGCCACTCCCAAGTACGCCTATTTACTCTTTACTTGGCTTTTAATTCTTTTGATTCAGCAAACAAGCTTAATCAAAAGAATTGATTGGTTCTGAACATCCTACAGCCCAAATAATGACTGCAATGGCTGAATTCACTGAGCCACCATCTACTTCGAATCACTTTAGCAAAGTTTTGACTTTTCTATCTCAATGCTCTCAGATGCCATCTTTTGTAAGCTACCCTAATCCCCAATAAGCCCTAAACCTCAAGGGGAAAAATGCATCCATTTCAAGCAGACCCTAATACACTGTTTGTCAACTATGTCCATTTTAAAGTATAGACTTCAACTCCCAGCATTCCCCAGCCAGCTATGCTGACTGAGGAAATCTGGGGGTTGAAGTCCGCACACCTTAAATGTTGACAAGTTTGACAAACACTGCCTTAAGATATTAAAGCCGCTTGTCAGTATTGCTTCACTCTGACTCGTCAGTATGCTTATGAACATTCAATAGAACCCAGCAATAAGACCAATGGTTTTAAGATTCTTGGGGGTAGATGCATAAATTTTGTCGGCTGCTATATAACATGTATGACTCTGTAAACCCCTTAAGAGAAGGCTGTAAAGGACAATGAAGCGGTATATACCATATTTTTCAGACTATAAGACGCACCGGAGTATAAGACGCACCATGATTTTGAAGAGGTAATTTTTTTTTTAAAAAAAGTCTTTGCGCTCTGCAGGCCTCCCAAACCCTCTGCATGCCTCGTTTTTTTGCACAAAAAAACAACAACTCCAAAACAAAAGGCACACAGTACTTTGGGAGGCTTGTAGAGTGCTCCTGGGGGCTGCCCCCCCCAAAAAACGAGCAAAAAACCAGCCCTTTTTTGCCAAAAGGGGGGGGCAAGTAGAAGCTTTGGGGGGCTTGTAGAGTGTTCCTGGGGCATGGGTGGGGTGGGGGAAATGGCCTGTTTTTTGCTCGCTTTTGCCCTCCCCAGCCCTCAGGAGCACTTTACAAGCCTCCCAAACCCTCTGCATGGCCATTTTTGCAAAGGGGGCAGGGTTTCAGTAGGCCAAAAATGCTGTACTCATTATGTAAGACGCACCCAGATTTTCACAAAGTAGTTCTTTTTGGAGGGAAAAGGGTGCGTCTTATACTCCGCAAAATACAGTAAGTCTAAGGGCTATTGCTACAAGCAAAATCGCTGCTCAACAGTAGTCAGCACAGGTAGTCCTCGACTTACAGCAGTTCACTTAGTGACTTGTTCAAAGTTATAACGACACTGAAAAAAGTGACTTAGGACTGTTTTTCACACATATGACCATTGCAGCATCCCCAGATTCGTGTGATTTACATTTGGATGCTTGACAAGTGACTCATGTTTATGACCGTGGTGGTGCGATCCCCTTTTGGGACTTTCTTGACAAGTAAAGTCAAGGAGGAAACCAGATTCACTTCACAATCGTGTTACTAATTTAACAACTGCCCGTGATTCACTTAACAAATGTGGCGAGAAAGGTCGTAAAATGGGGAAAAAATTCACTTAACAAATTTCTCACTCAGCAACATAGGTTTTGGTCTCAACTGTGGTCGTAAGTTGAGAACTACCTGTTCTTAACACAAATTGTTTTAAAAGTAGTTCCCATCAACGCTGAGGGATTAATTCAGTTCCCAAAACACTTTTTCTTATTACAGGCAATCCTCGACTTATAACAATTCATTTCGTGACCGTTCGAAATTACAACGGCACTGGAAGAAGTGACTTATGAACATTTTTCACACTTACGACCGTTGGGGCATCCCCATGGTCACATGATCAAGATTCGGCAACTGACTCATATTTATGACAGTTGCCTTGTCCCCTGGGTCACGTGTTCACCTTTTGCGACCTTCTGACAAAGTCAATGGGGAAGCCAGATTCACTTAACAACTGGAGTGATTCACTTGCAAAGTGAGGCAAAACTCACTCAAGAATGATCTCCCTCAGCCACAGAAATTAAGGGCTCCACTGTGGTCGTACGTTGAGGACTATCTGTGCTTACAACTCACTACTTACTTACAGTCAAAGAGATAGCAAAGTTACATTTCAAAACTATGGTTAATACCTATGCCGGTGACAAGGACCCAGGCCTGAGGTGGGTGATCGGCATCTCTGATGGCTTTCGCCAAGGACTTTGTGGTCTCTACTCGGCTGGAAACGACCTCCTGACGGAAAGCATCATTCCACCTGCAGAAGGTTCCCCCCACCCCATCCCCAAAGACATCAGTCTTTGTCAGAATATTCATGACTGGCAGAGACATGGTAACAAGGTCAGCCAATGAATAGGCATAGCAACTAAGTCAGCCAATGAGGGCTGTTTAGAAAGTGAAACAGTATTTGCTGGAGACAGCTAGGCTCCTGGGCGTGGCCATAGTCCCGAGTCTGTGCTGAGAAACAAAACTAGCTTGGACTTGTCTGCTCTGAATTCTGAACTGAAGCTATCTTTCCTATCTACCGCGTTGGAAGAATCTGCTATTGGTATTGTACATTGAATCATTGTACATTATATATTATGTCTATAAAGAAGTTAATGAATCCTGCTGAATCAGTTATCTGTGTGCTTTCTGGATGTGATTTCTACTGCAAAATCTGACAGTCTTTCAAAGTTACCGTATTTTTCGGACTATAAGATGCACCAGTGTATAAGACGCAGTAAGTAAGTAAGAAAAAAAAGTTTTTGTCCTCCTCGGCTCCTAGGAGCACTCTGTAGGCTTCAGCAGGGCTGGGGGAAGGCAAAAACGCCCCAATTTTTGCAAAAAAAATGGGTGGAAAACGGGCCGTTTTTCATAAAAAACAGAGGAGTTTTTGCCTTCCCTCAGCCCTGCTGAAGCCTGCAGGGTCCTTCTTGGTGCTGGAGGAAGGCAAAAACCCATCCATTTTTGCAAAAAAACAGCCCTTTTTTTGTAAAAAAATGGGATGCGGGGGCAGGGCTTCAGGAGGCGAAAAATGGCTGAATTTGGTATATAAGACGCACCAACATTCCCACACTCTTTTAGGGGGGGCAGGTGCATCTTATACTCCGAAAAATACGGTAGTTTTATCCTTCCACTAAGATTGCCTATTTTCACAACCTTAAAGTCTGCTGATTGTAGGGGGGTAAAAACACGTTTGTAGCAAAACCAGTCTGAATGCCGTGGCTGGCATCTAAGAACTCGCTTCTTCTAGAAATCAAGAGCTTGTTCCCTCGGCATAGAATGTCGGGGAGAAACAAAGGCCTTGGCGTTCTTGCAGGTAAATAACAATCCGTCAAGCTGGAGAGAGGTACCTTAACTAATGACAGTAAACTTTAATCCTATTACGAATCCTCTAACAGGTCATAAGGGTTAAGTAGGCGATGACGTTCAGCTTGTGAGCCGAACATGCAGGATCCGTTTTGTTTCATTTTTTTCCTTTCAACGAAATTTCGGAAAGAAATTATAAAATGGGACTTTGGGTCCTATGTGGGTATTTCTGTAGGCAGGGAAGCGAAACAGATCGAGGCTGAGTCTGGAAAAGTTGTCAATCGAAAAACAAATTTGAAAATGGTTGCCCTAGGTCAGGGTCCGCAGATTAAAAATAATAATAATCTTCCCACAAATGCGTCTTAAATGCATGGGTCTCCATACATGGCAACTTTAAGATCAGAATAACAGAGTTGGAAGATCTTCTAGTCCAAACCCCTGCTTAAGCAGGAAACCCTATACCAGTGGTCGGCAATAATAATAATAATAATAATAATAATAATAATAATAATAATAATAATAATAATAATAATAATAATAATAATAATAATAATAATAATAATAATAATAATAATTTGAATTTATTAGCCGCTCCCTTTCCAGGCAGGACTCGGGGCGGCGTACAATGGAACATATAGAACATTTAACACATGTGTACAAACACATAAACATACATATATACAAAGACATACATGCACGGAGGAGGTAACAAATTACAACATTTAGACAATTAAAAATCACCATTAACATACCCCAATAGTAAAAACCCAATGTACAATTAAAATTTAAAATTTAAAAAAGACAGTCAGGAGGAGTAAGAAAAATTACGGTTGAGCCAGGCAAGCCGCGGCTCGCGAGCCACATGTGGCTCTTTACACATTTTAATGCGGCTCTTCTGTGTGCCGGGCGCCCGCTCCCCTCCCTCCTCTCGGGCACTTCAAAACAAGCGCCCCTTTCCCTTTTTTCTTTTCGACCCACAATGATTAGGGAGGATCCTGAAGTCAGGCGGGGACGAGAAGCGAGGAGGCAGAAAAAGAAATGGAGGCTAAGGAGCTTCCCCCCCGCCCCCTCCCAGCAAAAATCTAACCGGGGAGCCGGGCAGTAGCAAATTAGCCAATCATGCGAGGAAAGCGAGGTCTGACCGGGTGGGCAGCGAAACTCCAGGGCTCTCTGTTCTAATTCCCCATGAAAATTGTTGCCTCTGAAGCGTTTGCTCTACTGTTTGAACCTTTAAGCGCCCCTTTCCCTTTTTTCTTTTCGACCCACAATGATTAGGGAGGATCCTGATTAGGCGGGGACGAGAAGCGAGGAGGCAGAAAAAGAAACGGAGGCTAAGGAGCTTCCCCCCCGCCCCCTCCCAGCAAAAATCTAACCGGGGAGCCGGGCGGGCAGTAGCAAATTAGCCGATCACGCCGCGTGGGTCGAAAAGAAAAAAGGGAAAGGGGCGCTTAAAGGTTCAAACAGTAGAGCAAACGCTTCAGAGGCAACAGTTTTCATGGGGAATTAGAACAGAGAGCCCTGGAGTTTCGTTGCCCACCCGGTCAGACCTCGCTTTCCTCGCATGATTGGCTAATTTGCTACTGCCCGGCTCCCCGGTTAGATTTTTGCTGGGGGGGGGGGGAAGTTCCTTGGCCTCCGTCTCTTTTTCTCCCTCCTCGCTTCTTAGGGCTCCACCAATGGGGGAGCAAGGCCCAGCACCAGGCTTTGGGCTAACACAGGGGTCTGCAAAGTTGGCTGTTTTAAGACTGGTGGACTTCAATTCTCAGAATTCTGGGAGTTGAAGTCCACCAGTCTTAAGAGCCAATTTTGCAGATCCCTGGGCTAATATGATTGATGCCCTTGGTGGACTTCAATTCTCAGAATTCTGGGAGTTGAAGTCCACAAGTCTTCAAGCTGTCAGGTTTGAAGACCCCTGGGGTTTTTTTTTCTAAAGGGTTAGGGGTGCAAGGATCTTGTAACTTGACAGCTTTAAGACTTGCATGCTTCAAATGCCAGAGTTTATTGAAACTAAAAACAGTGTACCATCCTATGCATTTTCGGTTTTAAAAATGTGGCTCTCAAAATAAATTTCAATCGTGGTTTTGGCGAGATTTGGCTCAGTTGAAAAAAAAGGTTGCCCACCACTGCCCTATACCATTTCAGACAAATGGCTATCCAACATCTTCTTAAAAACTTCCAGTGTTGGAGCGTTCACAACTTCTGGAGGCAAGCTGTTCCACTGATTAATTGTTCTCACTGTCAGGAAATTTCTCCTCAGTTCTAAGTTGCTTCTCTCCTTGATTAGTTTCCACCCATTGCTTCTTGTTCTACCCTCAGGTGCCTTGGAAAATAGTTTGACTCCCTCTTCTTTGTGGCAACCCCTGAGGCATTGGGACACTGCTATCATGTCTCCCCTAGTCCTTCTTTTCATTAAACTAGACATACCCAGTTCCTGCAACCGTTCTTCATATGTTTTAGTCTCCAGTCCCTAATCATCTTTGTTGCTCTTCTCTGCACTCTTTCTAGAGTCTCCACATCTTTTCTACATCGTGGCGACCAAAACTGAATGCAGTATTCCAAGTGTGGCCTTACCAAGGCATTATAAAGTGGTATTAACACTTCACGTAATCTTGATTCTATCCCTCTGTTTATGCAGCCTAGAACTATGTTGGCTTTTTTGGCAGCTGCTGCACACTGTGAATCTGTGGACGTTAACTCCCAGAATTCCCCAGTCAGCACAGTTGGTTGAGAAATGCTGGGAATTGAAGTCCAGGAGTCTTAAAGTTGCCAAATTTGGAGAGACCCCTTTTCTAGTGCATCCCTAAGGGAGACCACAGCTGGACAACAGCTTAGAATATTGTTGACCAACTTTTTACCAACTTCCAGCCTTTTACCAACTTCTCTATTCTTCTGGTCTTGTGGCCCGAACAGACGAGAGATAGTCCATCTTGTGCATCCAAATGCAAATTCAACAAGAGAGGGAAGCAGAAATGAGCAGACACAATGCATGACAAAGAATATAGATGTCTCCTAAAACCACAGCTGGTAATCAAATTGGGAGGAATTCCAGAAGCAAATTTTCCTATGTTTTTAAGTTCTTCTCCATGAGCCAATCATCCATACCGAATTAATGTCTTCAAGAAACCTTCAATACACAAGTCTGCCTATCTCCTACCAAGGGGATGCAAATCCTGAAGCCTCAGGGCTTCATACAGCACATCAAACCTTGACTGTAGTCATGCAAAGTCCTTCCTCATGCAATCAGTGAATTTTAACAATTAAGTTAAAAGAAGGGGGCATTATTAAAAATATGAAAGGAAATCAAGGTAAAGATTCTCAACTTTTTAGTCAAATCAAATCAAATCAAATATGTTTCTTCTCTGGGCTCAGGAACTACCCCCTCCCTATTCTTTCATTCCAAATGGAGACTTCTTGGAAAATGTGACTCCAATTCTAGACAAATAAAATATTTATATAATAAAATTAGAATGGGATAGGGATAGGGATTGGATGGGGTGGAATAGGGATAGGGATGAGGTGGAGTGCAGTGGAATCAAATAGAGGAGTGGGATGTGGGATAAGGGATAGAGTAGAGTAGAGTAGGGTAACTGAATAAAATAACAATAGAATAGAATAATAATATAATAGAGTAACAATAGAATAGAATAATAGACTACAAAATAAAATAGAAGAGAGTAGAAGAGAGAATTAGAGTAGAGTAGAATAGAATAGAATAATAGAAAACAAAACAGAAGAGAGTAGAATAGAAGAGAGAATTAGAGTAGAGTAGAATAGAATGGGAATAGGAATGGAATGGGATGGGATAGGACAGGACAGGGACTAGGACTGGACTGGGCTAGACCAGTTCTAAAGGCAAGACTTGGAATAGGAATAGGAATAGAACAGAACAATTCTGAAGGCAAGACTTCTTGTTGCAAAGGCACTTGTCAATTCTGCTTAACATCCCTAATTCTAAGCATTACTGAGGAAACAGACGGTGAATCTGAGGAAACCCCATTCATGTCCCACAACTGACCTCGTCCAAAATTATTGAGACTTACCGCTGAAGAGGATTGAGGACATTTATTCCAGCCAGGTTGACCACTCCTTCACAGGAAGGGAGGCCGACGCGGGAGAGTTCATCCTAGAAATTAAAACATAAACTCAGGGTTTATCAGGGTTGTTGCTGTTTTTTGTCTCTTCGAACACATTTATCATAATTAGCAAAAAAAAAAAACCTGCTGTGCATGCAACAGTGTTAGCAACTCATGGAAACATCAGATCAATTATTGCTGAAGGAATAAAAGAAAATATTAAACAGAACAACTTTCCAAATATGACAAAAGTCCATTTGCAAAAAAAAAAAAAAAAAAAACCAACAACCCTAAACTTAATTTAAATCTGATAAACAAAAGCATTTGGACAAACTTCCCAGATAAACCAGATAGGAAACACAATGATGTGAGCTAATGATACGTTATTATAAGGCTACCTTAATAGAACCTTGCAAATGAGCAACGAGTTGTGGCCTAGCGGTGACACACTTGCCTCCCGCTCGGGAGGTTGAGAGTTCAAGCCCAGGTAGCGGCAGATAACCCAAGTAAAAATATCTGCTACGAACCAAGTGGGTTCAGCTCCATCCAGTCACCCGACTCTACCCCCGAATTATGGGATTACAAGATCGCAAAAGGGGAATTTATTAATAGAATCTTGCAAGTCTGAAGGTACAAATCTCTAGCCGACACTTTTGATCCATTAAGATGGGTCTTTCCTTTGGGCCTTTCTTATCTGATTGTTTTCTGGGCAACATCCCTTCTCATCCCTGAAGGTTGTCCTCACATACCATTACACATATCAACAAACCTTTGCTACAAAGGAGCTGTAATTTTTCTTTTTAGGGTTATGGAATTATTATTACTTTAGCTAACTCTCCAAGGTTGACAACTCTACAGTTTTCTAGATTATCCCAAAAACACAGGGCAGAACTGGAAAGAAACTAGACAGGAAACATTACCTGAGATGTCCAAAACGTACAACCGATTTTTTGTTGTATTAAACTGATTTTCAGGTGACAGAAATCGATAGTCTCACATTATTTAACGGGAGTCTCCACTGGGTGACAAATGTTAATTGATAAAAGGCAATCAGTAATATATTTTACAGGCCATCTGCATAGCCACCTTAATTTAATTCTTTCCTTTCCAACCTGCACCCCAATTTAAATTCTGCATCTAATCGCTCCACTGCATCGGGTGAAGTGAGCGGTGCTGGAGCTCATAAAAGCTGAAACCTTTTAATAACTATTATTAGATTGAAAAGCTATTCTTAAAGAGTTCTTCTGATTTCTATCTTTCATAGACTAAATCAATTCTCGCCCTACAATATTTTAGAGGCTATATTATTAATTACAGGTAATCTTCAGCTTATGACCACAAAGGGAGAGCAACGTTTCTGTTGCTAAGCGAGATAGCTGTTAAGTGACTTTGGTCCCGTTTTATGACCTTTCTTGCCAGTTGTTAAATGAATCGCTGCAGCTGTTCAGTTAGCAACACGGCTGTTCAGTAAATCTGGCTTCCTCGGGGACTTTGCTTGTGAGAAGGTCACAAAAGGGGCCAAGCATAACTCTGGGACCCGGAAACAGGTCATAAGTATGAGTCAGTTGCCAAACATCTGAATTTTGATCTCATAACCATTGGGATGCTCCAACAATCCGTGTGTGAAAAATGGCCATGTCACTTCTTACAGTGCCATTGTAACTTTGAACTGTCACTAAATGAACTGTTGTAAGTTGAGGACTACCTGTATACATTTCAATTACAAATGGCTCCATCCATTCCCTACAATTAACTTTGCTGTCCTGATCAGCAGCCAATAAGCGTCCAAACAAACCGATGTTAGCCTTCAATGGGAGCAGCTTTTGTCAGCAGTCCTCCTGGTAAGAGTGCCCAAGAATATGCTCTGGTACATTTTTTTGACTTTGCCAATATTCTGTTAATTTTATACACTTTGTTGATTTCTGCCTCCATATCATCTTCATTCCATTCAAAAAAGTTTACTAAAGCTTGAAGAATCTTTGGTCTTCTCGGGAATTGCTCTAAGTCTCAAATACAATTTATTTTCTCTCCATTCCAGTAATGGACAGATTGTCTAAGTCCTTCTCCATCTCCTTGTTCATCACTTCTATTTTACTTTCTAAAATTTTCACTCTGTCCTTAATTCATCTAACTTCTCCCGAAATTGCCCTATAGATTCTTCGTCTCCCATCTCCTCTTCATCTATACAAACCATTCTTCCATTGCCACTTCAGAATAAATTAAATTGCAACCGTCCAATCTGGAATGCATTTAAGCATATGTTCTGACCTAGGCTTCCCCAGCAGCACGAAGCCGAGTCCTCGTCTCAATAAACCTCTTTTATTTAATTTACAGTGAATTCCTCTCCAGCAAAGTCTTTCCTGTCCCACAGTCTTTCAAGATAGTTCACCATTACTTACTTTTATCAGGCTTGGAGAGTGGCCAGGCCGATATCTTTCAGATGCTGCAATACTTGGCAAGAATGCAGGAATGAACTAATGGTCTCCTGCAACCCCCCCCCCCCTTCACTCCTCTTTTATTCCCTATGGGAGGGGACATTCACCGTCCACCTGTGGCCTTACTCCCAAGTCGACCCTTGTTCCTTAGCTGTTCCTTTTGTCTGGCAACTCTGCGGATGTGCACACTGGGGCTGTTCGTCTCCCTCACTGATGTCTCACTCCGAAGATGGCCCTGGCCCCAACTCTGCCTCTGATGCAGAGCACTCGTCCGAGCCTTCCTCAGACTCCAGGACTGGCCCAAGTTCCTCCCCAACCTCCTCACTGTCCGAATCTGCTAAAAGCTCCGCTGGCTGCGGGCGGGCCACAACAACATATTCTTCTAAGTTTTAGCTTGTTTTAAGCCCCTACTCCTTACCCAGGTTAACCGGTTCTTTCCAGGTTCACGAGAAATAAGGGTTACTTCATGGCCTTGGCTCCTTAGCATCCGGCTTAAGTTTCGACCAATAAATCCAGTCCCACCACCTAAATTACAGTTAGTAGGGGATGATCGAACAGTGAATGAGAAGATTAAAACAACCACAAACCTGTTGGGAAATTATTTGTTAAACTTATACCATACTTTTTTCCCCCCAGGAGCTTGTTCTGGCTTACTTGGGAATTCTCTTTCAATTTACTTTCATCACCCCATCCAGTAGTGGGTTCCGGCTGGGAGCAGCAGGCTCCGTTCCGTTCCTTCGGAGGGTCCACCTGCCCACCCACGTTCCTTACCTGTATTTAACCCAGCCAGGCCATTTGAGCACATGCACGCAGTGGACAGCGCCTGCGTGATACGGGTGGTGGGTGCGCATGCGTGCGCAATGCTCGTGCATGTGGTGGATGCCTGGCCCCATCGCAGCATACCAGTTGCAACAGGATCTGGAACCCACCACTGACCCCCATCCTATAAGATTGGTTGTGCTGGAAAAAGGTGCGCCTTTTAGTTTCCTTGGCTTAATACTGAAAATTTCAATCTAACTTTCCAACTGCTCTCCCCTCAAATCAATGTGATTATATTAAATTTATTTAGATTTTTTTTTAAAAAAATCATTATTTCTATAGATAATTCAAGGTAGTAAATATACCTAATGATCTTTCCTTCTCTGACTTTCACACAGCAACAACCTTTTGAGGTGGATTGAGCTAAAAGAGAGGGACTGGCCCAAAATCACCCAACTGGCTTTCATGCCTAATGCAGAACTGGAACTCATAGTCTCCTGATTTCTAGCCAAGTGCCTTCCCCACTAGACCAACCTGGCTTAAGTTTAAAGGTAAATGTAAAGGTTCCTCTAGCACATATGTGCTAGTCGTTTCTGACTCTAGGGGATGGTGCTCATCTCCGTTTCAAAGCCGAAGAGCCAGCGCTGTCCGAAGAAGTCTCCATGGTCATGTGGTCGGCATGACTTAAACGCTGAAGGCACACGGAACGCTGTTACCTTCCCACCAAAAGTGGTTCCTATTTTTCTACTTGCATTTTTATGTGCTTTCGAACTGCTAGGTTGGCAGAAGCTGGAAAAAGTAACGGGAACTCACTCCGTTATGTGGTGCTAGGGATTCGAACCACCAACTTTTCTGATTAACAAGCTCAGCATCTTAGCCACAGAGTCACGGCGTTTAAGTTTAGCTTACCATAGTTTCCGGCATATAAGGCAACTGGGCGTATAAGACGGCCCCCTACTTTCAGGTGCCCGCGAGCTGGCTGAAGGCCTCCGCACTGCTGGGCTTCTGTAGTTTGAGCTCAGCACCTTCCCCCTCTAGACTGCCAGCCAGACCTTACTAAGCTATCCCAGCGCTCATCCACCTATGTACCCAGGCGAGGAGCGCCGAGGTTATCGATTGAAAGGCTTGCGCTGGTGGCGGCCTGGCTTTTTGCTTGGCGGTGTTGCTTTTTTTTTTTGTTTCGTTTTTTTGGTATGGTCTTTCTTATACCCGCCGTATAAGACAACCCCTGATTTTTGAAATATTTTTTTTTTGGGGGGGGGGGTTAACTTTAATTCATCAAAGTTTATGATTCTCATCTTCGGAATTCTTAAGGAGGTTGTCTCTTTCCTAAAATCTGAATATTCCATTCAATAAACACAAATAGCTTCTCTACCTTCTGGCAAGTGACTCCCTTCCTTTAAAAACAAAAACAAAAAGTTGAGGGCAATTGTTTGAGTCATCTCCCCCCCCCCCCCAAATCGAATATTCTGTGTGAGTGGGGGCAGTTCCTTTATTCATTTGCTATAGCCACCCATCTCAATCAATGACTCGGGACAATTTACAATTTAAAAAAATGTATTACAAGTGAAACACTAAAATATTATAAAACAAAACAATAAAAAATAGAAAAAAATCCAAATTATTTACAAATACACAGCAGCTGATACTTGGCCAGTTAGCAAAATGGCCAGGAAACTGGGTTCACACATTCAGCACCCTAATTTCAGAACATAGCCTTGTTTTTAGGGTCTTACGAAAGGCCCACCAACTCACACTCTTTGGCTGATGGTGTATATAAAGGGACGCTTGGCTCAGTGGCTAAGATTGAGCTGAGCTTGTCGATCGAAAGGTTGGCAGTTCAAATCCCTAGTGCGGCGTAACGGAGTGAGCTCCCAGCTTCTGCCAACCTAGCAGTTCGAAAGCACGTAAAAATAGAAGTAGAAAAATAGAAGACACCTTTGGTGGGAAGGTAACAGGTTCCGTGTGCTTTCGGCATCGGCATGCCAGCCACATGACCACAGAGAATGTCTTCGGACAGGACTGGCTCTTCGGCTTTGAAATGGAGATGAGCACCGCCTTCTAGAGTCGGGAATGACTAGTACACATGTGCAGGGGGAACCTTTACCTACATAGGGGTTGGGTATTATTATTTTTTTACATTTTTTTCCCTGACGGAAGCATTGCTAAGATTGTTCCAAAAGTGCTTTCAAAAAAGCAATGGACTTCTTCGATTCTTTTTCTTGAAGATATTTCACCTCTCATCCAGGATGCTTCTTCAGATATAACCTAGTGAGGCAGGGAAAAGATTTATAGAATTCCTTTCCCTTTGCCAGTTAGTTAGAACTGAAGAAGTGTCTCGGACAAGGAAGGTAACATCTTCCAAAAAAATCAAGAAAGTCCAGTTGCCTTTTGAAAAAGCATCTTTGGGACAACCGCGTGGTAGATGACTGAGAACCTCCATTGACACTCCTAAGATTAAAACAACTGTGTGATGGAGGCCAACTATCTGAAGTCACAAAGCGAACTATGGGTTTCTTTATCACACTTGCACATGCCTCAATCAGTATGATTCTGTTTATTGGACTACCAGCAGGATAGAGAGAGAGAGAGGAAAGCAGAAAATGAGAATGTTTTAACAGTTTTAGATTCTCAGAGGAAGGAAAGGTAAAGTCAGGCAATGCATTACTAGAGAGCCAGTTAGACGTGTTGGTTTTAAGGCATCAGGCTAGAAACCAGGACATCAGAAATCCTAGATCTGCCTTAGGCAAAGCCGGCTAGGTGACCTTGGACTACTAGTTACTTTCCCACAGTTCAAGGAAGGAGACAAAAAGGGGGATTTTGAGTGGCTCTAAAAAATGCACCAAAGACAAATTCCTTCTGTGTCCAACCACACTTAGCCAATAAAGAATTCTATTCTATTCCTTATTCTATTCTATTCCTTATTGACTAAGGACTAGAACATAATAAGGAATAGAATAAAGAATAGAATAGTCTTATTCTCTTATCTCTATTCCTTATTGAATAGAATAAAGAATAGAATAAGGAATAAAATAGAATAAAGAATAGAATAGAATAAATAGAATAGAATAAATAGAATAGAATAAGGAATAGAATATTCCTCAATATTCCTCTATTCTATTCTATTCTTTTTTCTATTCCTTATTCTATTCTATATTCTGTTCTGTTCCTTATTCTGTTCTATTCCTTATTCTATTCTATTCTATTCCTTATTCTATTCTATTCTATTCTTTATTCTGTTCTATTCCTTATTCTGTTCTATTCTATTCAAGAAACTGGCAAGAAAGCTGCAGAGATTCACCCAACTCGTTGCCAGCAGTCTACACAGACTGGAAGGGTCAAAATTAAAATAGAAGAGCATTATTGATGGAGTACTCCTGCCTTTTTTCTGCAAATAAAAAAATTAAGAAAGAACCCCCCCCCCCCGTTTTTCCCTTTCTCTTTACTAGATTCATATCCTGAAAGCAGCATCCCTATCAAGGAAGGAAATTGATAAAAGAGAGAGAGAGAGGGAGCACTTGCTCCAAAGTGTGTGAAGGTCGACCTGAACCTCTCCAAGTCCTCATCCAATGACTTGAAGAAAATGAAGGAGAGACACCAAATCCTTCAACTGGGACCCTCCACCCCCGGTTCCTCCAAGGGGAATCTCACGTTCACCCTTTGCACGCATCGTGTCGACCGCAGTTCAAGGTGGCCCTAATCAAGCCAAGAACTGCAAACTGCAATTTACAATGGGTGAGGGGGAAATAAGAGGGGGGAAAATATAGAGCCACCCCAGCAGCAAAGAAAACAGCCGTTCCTCCCATTGCAAAGGGGCGCCTGTCGACTCTGAAAGCGAAAGCGACCACCACTCACCGATTAAGACTCTCATGGTTTTAAGCGACTCCAGGCGCATGCGTAGGAAGCCTCCGAAGCAAAGAGCGAGCGAAAGAGAGAGAGAGAGAGAGAAAGAGAGAGGAGACAAAGTGAGGCACAGAGCGGCCTTTCGGGACAACCCGCAGAGCTCAGGCGGAAATGAACTGGGAGAGGGCAGCGTTCTCTCTCTCCCCCGCCCTGTGCTCGTAACGTCACTAGAGATCGACCTTGGAGCCAAACAGGAAGTGACGAGAAAACGGGAAAGACAACTGCCGAAGCCTTTCGAGCCGTGAGTGTAGACCAGGCGCTCTTTTCGGGGGGGGGGGCTTTGGGGGGGGGATGGACTACAATTCCCAGGCTTCCCGGCCTTGCTTTAGGGTTGGGGTTTTAGTGTGACTTAGAAGCGAGGGGAGAAAATATCCCTCTTGACTTAATCACGACTCCCCAAAAGAGAGCTGAAGTTGCCTTCCTCCGCTTGGCACCTTTCAGGGACTACAACTCCCAGAGTCCCCAAGGTGCTTCCCCCCCCCCCCCCAAGAGGCAACTGGACTTTTTGGTTTTTCTTCGAAGACGTTTCGCTTCTCATCCAAGAAGCTTCTACAGCTCTGACTGGATGGTGGGGAATGGAAGGATTTATCCTCCTTGCAGACCGATTGGCATTAGAAAATCATTTTAAAAAAAGGAATGCAAATGCCAATCTGCCTGCAAGGAATATAAATCCTTCCATTCCCCACCATCCTGTCAGAGCTGAAGAAGCTTCTTGGATGAGAAGCGAAACGTCTTCGAAGAAAAACCAGAAAGTCCAGTTGCCTTTTGAAAAAGCACCTTTGGGACAACCATGACCTAGATGCCTGAGAATCTTCATAAACCTTCAGGGACTACAGCTCCAGACTTCCCAGCCAGGACACGGCTAGGGATTCTAGGTGTTGTAGTCCCTGAGATATTCCATACAGAGGTTGGGGAGAAAGGATTTATGGGAACACTTTACAGTTGCAGGGACTACAGAATCATAATAAAGAGTTTTTTCATTACAGTTGTGGGATGATAATTTGATCTTCGGTGTGGCTTCACCACCCCACATTGGGGGTGGGGTGGGGTAGAATGGATTACCTTCAGAAGTTGTGGGTGCTCCAACTCTGGAAGTTTTTAAGAAGAGATTGGACAACCATTTGTCTGAAATGGTATAGGGTTTCCTGCCTGGGCATGGGGTTAGACTAGAAGACCACCAAGGGCCCTTCCAACTCTTGTTATTCTGGAGAGGGTGATGACTTGTGGATTTAGAGAAAATATTGGTGACATTGCTATACACAAGAGTTTATTTGAACTGCCAGCTGCTTGGATGATCTGTGGCAATCAGGAAACCAAGAGCTTCCCAGGTTCCAATGCAATGTTGACTTTCTGGCTAGAGATGTTATAATACTATAATATACTGCTGAACAGAATGGAGGCAATGATGTAAGAGCTTGCGATTTCTTCAGGATTGTGGGACGCATGGCAAAAAGGGTCAGGCTGCTCCCTTCCTTAATATTCAATTGCGGATCTTATTTGGAGTGTGCATTGCCTCTTTTACAGGCAACAATGAGTGCCGGAGGGGGACTGGTGACCAATCGTGGACGACGTTTCAAATGGGCCATTGAATTGAGCGGTCCAGGCAGTGGTGGAAGGTAAGTCCCTAGGAAAAGACCTGTATGTGTCTCCCTACCAGGGGTGGGTTCCTGCCAGTTTTAACCTCTTCTATAGAAGAGGTTCCACAAATCTACAGTGCCGTTTAGAACCGGTTCCAGCTCCCTCCCCCTGCCCGTCCGCACATCATCAAGATGAAGAGCGAGAGGAGGAATTCTGGGAGTTGAAGTCCACAAGTCTTAACGCTGTCAGGTTTGAACACCCCTGGGTTTTTTCCCTCTAAAGGGTTATGGGTGCAAGGGTTTTGTAACTTGACAGCTTTAAGACTTGGGTGCTACAAATGCCAGAGTTCCTGAGCCAAGATTTTGGTTGCTAAGCAAGAGCGTTAAGTGAGTTTCACATTATTTTACAAGTTGGCCACACCCACCCAGTCACATGGGCAAGCCACTCCCACCTGGTCACATGGCCAGCAAGCCACTCCCACAAAGCAGGCTACACCTACAGAAGAGGTTCTAAAAACTTTGAAACCCACCACTGCTTCCTACATAAGCAATCTACAAATGTTGGGCATGTGCATTTGGATGAGGGGTTTCTTTTCTTTACCAGAGGCCGAAGCGACCGGGGCAGCAGCCAAGGAGACACACTCTACCCCATAGGCTATTCAGATAAGCAGGTGCCTGACACAAGTGTTCAGGAGACAGATCGCATCCTGGTTGAAAAGGTAATGTCCTGCAGAGGAAGAACTGAGTATTAGAAATGCTATAGTTGTTTGAAATGTATATATAGACTTTGCTTATTGAATTCTATCGTATTTTTTCCTCCTTATATGTTTTAGCGCTGCTGGGATATTGCTCTTGGTCCCTTGAAGCAAATCCCTATGAACCTATTCATCATGTACATGGCAGGGAATACAATCTCCATCTTCCCCACCATGATGGTCTGTATGATGGCCTGGAGGCCCATCCAAGCACTAATGTCCATCTCTGCTAGTAAGTCTATCACTATCCAAACCCTTCTTTTATCCCATTTTTTTCCTCCATTTTCTATTTTGTGGGGCTGTTATTCCAATTAATAAAAAATACCGGTAAAAAAAAAGGGACACGGTGGCTCAGTGACTAAGATGCTGAACTTGTCAACCAGAAAGGTTGGCAGTTCAGTGGTTCAAATCCCGAGCACCACATAACGGAGTGAGCTCCCGTTACATTTCCCAGCTTCTGCCAACCTAGCAGTTCAAAAGCAGTAAAAATGCAAGTAGAAAAATAGGGACCACCTTTGGTGGGAAGGTAACAGCATTCCGTGCGCCTTTGGCGTTTAGTCATGCCAGCCACATGACCAGATACATCTTCAGACAGCGCTGGCTCTTCGGCTTTGAAACAGAGATGAGCACCGCCCCCTAAAGTCGGGAACAACTAGCACATATGTGCAAGGAGAACCTTTACCTTAATATCGGTAATAGTCTTGGTTGTGTTCCAAATGCAGTTTGAACAATTTCAAAAATAGGATACACGCAAGTGCTTTCTCTTTTTAAAAATGTGAATACAAGAACTCTTGTTATGTGGGCAGTTACATATGGTACAAATAAGTAAATGCTGTACGATAGGTTATGCTATAAGCCAAGAGAATCCAGGAAACAATAAGGTGAAGGAAGAATATTTGCTAGCTGGATTTGCGACATCTATTCTAGAGGCTTATAAGAAAAAGAGGATTGCTAGGGGCAGAGAGATCCCTCTGATTAAGATCCATATCCAGATTTGTGCTTGGCTTCAGGGTTGCCTTTAGGACAAAGTGTTTGCAAAGTAGCTTAATCCCCAATGATAAAAAAACTCAGGAAGATTGACTTTATATTTCCTACTCCTTGCTCAATTATAAATGACTTATATTAGTATTTTAAGATGACTCGCGAATCTCTTGCTAAACCTAGTTTCTGGAAAGATTCTTCAATTGACAACCACATCCCCAAATAGTGCGCTTCTATCCAGTACTGTCATCCAGTGTGCTGTATAGTGTTTCATACTCCACAGGGTACATTATCTCTTTTTCTGTGTGTGTCCCCACAGCCTTCAAGCTACTTGAAAGCTCAAGTCAGAAGTTTCTTCAGGGACTGGTATATTTAATTGGCAACCTGTTAGGATTGGCCTTGGCAGTTTACAAGTGCCAGTCAATGGGGCTACTGCCAACTCATGCTTCTGACTGGCTGGCTTTTATTGAACCACCTGAGGTAAGTGTGAAGAGTATGAAGAATTCTCCTGCCACCACTCCCGTAGATCATCTCCTAACTAGCCTATGTGTATCGCTGAGGGGTGGAGGTGGTGGTGGCATACAGGATAGATTTCTTGGATCAAAGCTGCCAGGTCTCTTTTGGCACTTTTAATTTCACAAAAGGGCAGTATTGGATGTTTTACAAGAACCCAGATCTAATCCAAGAGTTTTTAACATTCTCTTGCTTAGTCTCTGTTTAAATCCTTAATCTCTGTTTATCCTGTTTAAAGATAGCTTAATTTTCAAAACGCTGGCTTTGTGACTCATATTTATTTTCTGTCTTCTGCCTAGCGTATGGAGTACACAGGCGGGGGTCTGATCTTATGACCTGACCCATTTCCAGAAATCAACTGCTGCTCTAGTTGCCTGCCTTGGTATTGTGAATTATTCTTCCTTCTGCTGACTCCAAAACGTGCTGGATTTTAAGGGCATGTTGCTGCATTGTGGAACAATAGGAAGCATTTGCAGAATGTTATCCAGAACAGGAAGGACTGGTATGCTTTGGAGGAGTTGAAGCAAAAGATATTCACCCTGGTAAATTTTCCCTCGGTTAAAATAAAAATAAAACCTTTTAAGTGTGTCTAGTGCTTCACTGAAGTTCTACCATCAGATAATGCCTTTTTCTATAACATGTACATAATACTAGACGTGCTCAATGTCACGATGATGACCAGATTACATACTGAGCACTTCACTTCTCATTTAAAAATTATGCAGAAAGAGGTGACCCAAGAAGGCATCTATAGCAGTCTAATGTCAAAGCTAAGAGATCTAGGCTAAATGGATACATACTTTGACTTGAATGTAGGGTTAATTCAGATAATTCTAATTTTTGATAAAATTTGGATTTTACTATCCTAAAGCCAAGTGAAAAGTGTATAGGAATGTGCTCGATGACCTCTTGTGGGAAAGATGGAGTTGGAACATTTATAAGATTCTAATAGTTTATCAATTATGTATGAACATACATAATGAAAAAATGTGAAGGCTTCATGGAGAACAATGGGGCAGGACAGTGGCTGACCAGTTAAGATGTTGGGCTTCTGTGGATTTTACTCCACTAGTTGTTGCTGATTAAGCTGGCAATGGTCAGCTGGAAAGCCAGCAGTACAGGTTCAAGACCCAAGCGCCATGTGACAGGGTGAGCTCCCGTCCTCACCCCAGCTCCTGTCAAAGCTTGCAAATGCGAGTAAGTAAATAGGTACCACTTCAGCAGGAAGATAATAGCCGTCTGTGACATCATGCTAGCCACATGAGTGTGATAATGTCTTTGGACAGTGCTGGCTCAATGGCCTTGGAAGGGAGATGACCATTGCCAGCTTAATCAGCAACAACTAGTGGAGTAAAATCCACAGGAACTATTTTACCTTTATGATGGAGAACAAACAGCTACTCCAAAATTCATGTACATTACCAAACTCTTAAGCCACTGATAACTGATTTACTGGGTGGGGGGAGGATAAATTTGTTATTCAATAACCTGTTCACATTAATCTCAAAGTCATGTTTGTATGAACTAGAGCACTGGATGTAGGTTTTCTTTTCAAAATGTGGGAAATGCAAACATATGCCCCTATTTATTTTAACTGCCTTTTTATATATGATACCAAGGCTGTAAAGTGGATGAATGTTACGTAATGAATACATGAGCTTTGCAAGTGGAGCCGCTTAGGCACAAGTAAAAAATTTTTTAAAAATTGTATACAAAATGTTTATTCTTTACATAATTCGAGAAGCAAAACAAATCACACTCCCAAATTTGACGCGATGTAAACAAGGTTGCACCCTGAATAAATTTAAAAAAAAGTCTCAGCCAAAATAAGAGATGTCTGTGAAATTCTCTTTTAAAAAATAAAACGAGAGGCTTGAGATGTGTCTTTTAAGGCTAACCCGAGGGAGTGGTCCCTGTATTCTATTCTTGAGCAAGAGGTACCAGGAGGAGGAGACATCCATCATTGAAATTAGACAGGACAAAAATAGACACAGCACCTTTCCCTAAGTTTGCTTCTGTAGAGGTAAGGAAAAAAACTCCATCCCAAACACGTGATAAAAGTAAGCTGTATATGCTTGTCACTGACATCAAAGAGGGCAATCTTGCTTGGCACAGAAGACGTGGCATTAAATTTTCTTCTTATCCAAGCTTGGAAGAAGAGATGGACTCTTCAAAAGCCAAGAGGGCAATTTGGAAAAATCGGAAAACCCCGTTTTTCAGAATAGAAATCTTTTCCCCCTCAATGTGTGAGAACAAAGTATGACAGCCGCCTGCTGTGGTTTTACAGAATTATCTATAAAAAGAGGAAAAAGGCAGCTGCTCGATTCGGTAGAAGTGCAAAGGCCAGATGGAAAAGAGATTTCTTCCATCAATAGGCTGCTTCCACCCTAACTTGAGGAGCAGCCATTCTCTCCCCTTATCAGCAAACAGTGTATCTGATTCACAGAATACCACAAGGGATCCGGGTTAAGCACACTGAAAAGTGACTTCCAACTTTCTAAGAGCTTATTGCGGCCTTGATTTCAGTGGGAAGGGAAGCAAAGAGACTTTGGTGCTGACCGGGAGAAAACAGCACAATGAAGGATGGATTTCCCTTTTTCTAAATCACCCAGCAGGAGCTCCTTTCCCTTCTTGTTCCTCTTAACATGATAGTGACAAGTAACATCTTCTCCAACTGGGCCAAACCGGCTGCTTCAGCTGATGGATCCTGTCACTCCTTTCCTGATCTTTTGCTCCTCTTTAAATGCCCTGCAGAATAACTACTCGCGACACACGGCTCCTACATTTCTTGAGAGGGTTGACAGAGCAATTGCCTACCTATCTCTAAATTTCCCTCAAACGACAAAGCCTTTGTGAAGATTCTAGCGCATAGCTCCTAATTCGATGGAAGCTGAAGAAGCTGCCAATTATCCATCCTCCAAACATTGGGGGTGGGGGGAAACGCCCAATTTGAAGACCCTGAATTGCCACGAGAAATGAAAGCAAATAGGTGTGGCGGTAATAGCTGATCTCCTCGGGAGATCCAAGTGGCACATGGGAACAGGTAGGAAAGCGAGTATCCATTCGAATACAGTTCATCAGGAGGAAGACCCCCCTCCCTCCATCCTCTATGAATAGATGGTGATGACCTCGCTGCCTCCGCCCCGTACAAGCAGCACACGCTCCAGCCCCTCAGTGAGCACCTCCAGGAATTCCATATCTGCGGGTGGAAAAGAGTCAAAGAACAACACAACACGATTCTTCAGAGCCACCCCCACTCCTTCCGGTACCCGGTAGAAAAGGATACAGTTTTCATCGCCTTCAGGGTTTCGTGGTGGCCCAGGCATGTTCAGCAACACAAGCTTAGCCTCATGGGACTTGTTGACAATAACTTCATTGAGCTTGACAGCTGTGTGCATACGCCGCACGTTAGACTGATCCCTAAATTGGGGGTGGGGGAAAAAAATAGCAAAACAGGGACCCATATAAATATATCCATACAGCAAGCTTTACCGGTATTTCTAATCTCTAGTCTAAGGCTTGGCTTGTAAGAAAATAAGGTATTTATTATGGATTAGAAACTGAAAATAACACAGCCAGACATTCCTTCCTAAAAGAAGAGGGAATAACGTGGTAATTGCAGAAAAGCAAACTAAAAGTACTAGCAAGAACTTCTAATGGGTAACTTCTAACCCAGATCTGTTTAATTTAGTGTCCCACCCAACACAATGACCCTCTTCCAAGGAGAAACAGGTCAACGCTCTGTTCTGATCTAGGCTTCCCCAAAAAGCACAAGGCAGAGTCCTGGTCCCCCCAAAAAACCCTTTTATTAAATGAATGTGAAATATTGGAAAGCTGCCATGTAAATATTTTCCAAATGAGGTGGTGTGCAAGGAAAGGCTAGGCCCAGAGTCTCTGAGATTCACAGACAGATTTCCACACTCCTGAAACGAATCTAACGACGAACGGATTGTTTCCTGCAAAAGCCCACTCCCCTTTCACTCCTCTTTTATTTCCTTTGGGAGGGGCCAATCACCTTCCTCCTGTGACTTTGCTCCCAAGTCTACCCTGATTTCTGAGGAGTTCTTTTCTTCTGGCAGCTCTGCACATGCGCACACTGGGAACAGGCTCCAGCTGTTCCTCTGCCTCATGGCTGTCTAGCTCCGAAGGCACCTGATCACTGCCAGACAGCCTTGGCCCCGTCTCTGCCTTCAATGCAGAGCCCTCATACGAGCCTTCCCCAGCCTCCAGGACTGGCCCAGGTTCCTCTCTAACCCCCTCACTGTCCAACCCTGCTGGCAACTCTGCTGGCCACTGGTAGGCCACAACACACTCAACCAAATCTGAACCAACCACGGCAGGTGCCAATATTGGAAATTCAAATGGGGATTGGTTGATAATAATGTGACTCGGGGACCATCCTGCAAACTTTATATCATATTACAAAAGAATGCCCCCTCAAAAGCTGCCCCAGGCCCTACAAGAACTCCAACCTCTCAAGGGCACTGCTGTCCAGTGGCTAAACTATCTAGATATCAGGACATAAACTTAATCACTCTACTACATAATTTAATTTATCATTAATATTGTGGGTTTTTAAAATGATTCACGATAATGAGTGTTTAATATTTTGATACACATTTTATATGCCATTTTTGTGAATTGCATGCACTCCTGCTGTTATGCGTTAATGCCATATGAAATAAATCAACACAGGAAGAGCCCTGGGACATGCTGGAAATGGAGAGCGTTACTCATGGGAAACAATGGGATCTATGGTGGAAAATATGAAAGGCATTTAGAATAAAACCCAGACAGGATTGTGGTAAGATTAAGCTAGGTTTCGTATCACTTTCCAAGAAAAATTTGGAAGCAGAATAGCAATAGCGACAGCACTTAGACTTATACACCGCTTCACAGGGCTTTACAGCCCTCTCTAAACTGTTTACAGAATCAGCATATTGTTCCCAACAATTTGGGTCCTCATTTTACCAACCTCAAAAGGATGGAAGGCAGAGTCAACCGTGAGCCGGTGTGAACTGAACTTCCAAACTGCTGGCAGTTGTTGTCAGTTAGCAGAATTAGCCAGCAATACTGCCTTCTAACCACTACGCCACCACAAATGGCAAATACGAAAAGTCTAATGACAGTAGAAGCGTATATCAGAAATAACCCAGTAATTGACATCTTACGGACGCATGTTGAGCAGGTCTTGGAAACCCTCCAGGGTCTTGAACTTGTGTCCATGAGAAGCCATGTATTTGTCCTTGGTCCAGGTCATGTGCACCTTCTCCTGGTAGGTCTCAGTCTCTTCATCATCATCTGAGCCAATGCTGGTCAGCCGCAACATTGAGTTCCTGTCTTTCACAAGCTGGGCCTATATACAAGGATGGCATCACTGATGCTTTAGTGAAAAAGAAACCCAGATCGGTTGCTCTTTTTCAAGCCTATTTTTTCCCACCTTTGTTTCAGCCCAGTTCACCTCGCGTTCCCGTTCTGTTTTAGAGAGGCGCATTTGGCGCAACATCTGGGAGCGCTGCTCCATCATCAAAGTGCGTTCATATGTGTAGGCAGAGATATCACTGTCGTGCTGCAAGAGAAAAAAAGGGACAGCTGATATTGGACAACCCTCCCAGCCCCACATTCTGACCCAGTTTTCTCGAGTACTACTCAACTGCTTATTTGTGAGGGAAAAAACCCTTTTTATTTGACAAGGCAGGAATAAACTGCATTCACGGACAAAACTCCAGGTAACCAGTCCTTAGATGTTTCAACAAGCAGTAGCAGTCTCTGCTCACACCCGCTGAGCTAATTGCAATGTCTCTGAGTTCCCCACAGGGAGGCTCCATTAGCACCTCTACCCCAACACAAAGAGTCCTGAGCAACCTGAGTATTGGCAAAGAAATCCTGGCAAAGAAATTCAATGGAAGGATATCTCCTGTAGCATGAACAGTAGTCTTACAGCAGTGTTTCTCAACCTTGGCAACTTGAAGATGTCTGGACTTCAACTCCCAGAATTCCCTAGCCAGCGAATGCTGGCTGGGGAATTCTTGGAGTTGAAGTCCAGACATCTTCAAGTTGCCAAGGTTGAAAAACACTGGTCTACAGCAACCGGCGCCTCCCACACCCCTCCTCTTTATGTTCCAGTCAGGGAGGGGCTTGTTAACGGCTCCATGTTTTCCTGGATAGCCGGCCCCCAGCCCT
The DNA here is from genome assembly GCF_964273705.1 of Natrix helvetica. Classification (NCBI taxonomy): domain Eukaryota; kingdom Metazoa; phylum Chordata; class Lepidosauria; order Squamata; family Natricidae; genus Natrix; species Natrix helvetica. The sequence continues at coordinate 16,463,198 of NC_138554.1, forward strand.
CTATTGCTCCCTTCTCCTCTCTACACATACTCACATCTGGGATGGGACCCAGCTGTTCCTCCCCTTTGCTCAGCTCAGGCCCCAAAAGCAGCTGTCTCTCTGCCTGAGCATGAGTAGAGGAGCCCTGCTCTGCTATCTGGCTCTGAGTCCTCTTGCTCCTCAGAGCCTTCCACAGGCTCCGATGTTAACCCAGGCACCCACTCCGCCTCATCTGACGAAGCACAACTTCCAACCCCTGGCTAGGTCCAACATTGTTCTGTCATTCATAACCTTAGCCATATTTCAACCAATCTGCAAAGATTCACTTCTCTAGGAATGTGCATGTCTACAGGCATTCTGTGCAAAAGAAGAGTAGCCAGCCTATAATTCTTTCTTTGAAAGGGAACACATTTTTTTAAACATCTCTTTTTGATCCTCGTTCCCATGGTGAAAGAAGTTTGTAACTTGGGGGCAGGTAGTGGGCAATGCTAAAGGAACCAGGAATGAGCATGAGTGTGGCTTCCATCAGATATCTCTAATCCCTTTTGCCCCATTAAATATGTCTCTGTCCATCAGATATATTTCTAATCCCTTTTTCTTCATTGGATATGCCTCTAGCCATTAGATGTGTCTCTAATCCCTTTTTCCCAATTAAATACGTCTCTTTCCGTTAGGTACAGGTAGTCCTCTATTTACAACAATTCATTTAGTGGCCAAAGTGACGATGGCATTGAAAAAGTGACTTATGACCATTGTTCACACTTAATGACCGTTGCAGCATGCCCATAGTCATGTGATCAAAATTCTGGCACTTGGCAAATGGCATGTATTTATGATTGTTGCGGTATCCCAGGGTCACATGATCCCCTTTTGCAACCTTCTGACAAGCAAGGTCAATGGGGAAGCCAGATTCACTTAACAGCCATGCTTCTAACTTAACAACTGTAGCGATTCACTTAATGGTGGCAAGACAGGTCGTAAAATGGGGCAAAAGTCCCCTAACCAATGTCTCACTTGACAACAGAGGTTTTGGGCTCAACTGTGGTCTTAAGTCAAGGACAAGCTGTATAGCTCTAATCTCTTTTCCCTCATTGGATATGTTTCTATCTATTAGTTATGCCTCTAATCTCTTTTTTCCCCATTAGACAAAGCCAAGGTGGCACAGTGGTTAGAATGCAGTACTGCAGGCTAATTCTGCTGACTGTCGACTGCCAGCATTTCAGCAGTTCGAGTCTCAACGACACAAGACTTCCATCCTTCCGAGGTCAGTAAAAGGAGGATCAAGGCAACAGACTGACTCTGTAAACCGCTTAGAGAGGGCTGTAAAGCACTGTGAAGATATATATATATATAAGTCCAAGTGGTACTGCTATTGCTAGATTGTGTTTCTAACCCCCCACTGTATTGTGTCACTCACCATCTCAACGACCTCCACCTCTGCCTCGATACGAAGGTGATAAAGGAAGGTGGCCAGATCCTTCTTCATCTGTATGCTATTGTCCTCCAGTTGGGCTACTGTAAAGATGCGGATTTTGCACTTACGCCACACCTTGGAAGCAAGGAGAGAAGGAAATCAGTAAACTCCGCTCTGCCAATTAACGCCTGCTCCATGTCTCAGCAATGTCTGCCCATCACCACCTTGTGCTGCTTGAGAAGGAAGGGGAGGAGCATCAACATCCCTCCATCGTGCACAATCCACCAGACATCAATGTTGCCCTCGGAAAAAGGCTCTGCGTTGCTAGGGTAAAAAGCCACGTTCTTTGCCACAAGCAAGGCCAGGCGGGCAGCGGTAGTCACGCGGACAGTGCCTGGAGAACAGGAAGAGGAACTTATGCAATTGGTTCGGTTGACTCTCGGGACCTCTCGCCCCCAATTGCTTTGCCCCATAGGGAAACCGTACCAATAAAAGTCTTCCAAGCACGGGCATCCTCACTCTGGCGCCAGGCATTCGGCCAGCCCATCACCACCGTGTTGTGCTTCATGCCGCCCAGCCCGCAGGACTGAATGAGGTGAGAGATGCCCTCTCGCACCTTGGCAGCTACCACGATCTGGCAGAAGCCTTTCACACGTTCTGCCTCCATCAGATGTTTGATGGTCTGAAATAGCAATAGCAAAAGCACTTAGACAAAAAGGAAAAGCTGGGTTTTTCATGGGCAGGTGAAGCCCAGCAAGATAGCAATAGCCATAGTATTTAGACTTATTTACCGCTTCACCGTGCTTTACAGCCCTCTCTAAGAAGTTTACATAGTCAGCCTATCGCCCTCAACAATCCTTTTACCCACCTCGGAAGGATGGAAAGGCTGACTCAGCCTGGTGAGATTAGAATTGTCAAACTGCAGGTAACCGGTACTCAGCAGAAATAGCCTGCAGTACCGCATTCTAACCACTGCGCTACCACGGCTCTTAAAGCAGCTTAAAGGCAAAGCTGCAAAAAAACTACTCAGCATTGCAAACAGGGGAAACTTTACAGATAATCCTTGGCTTACAACAGTTTACTTAATGACCGCTCAAAGTTACGACGGCACTGAAAAAAGTGACCTAGGATCGTTTTTTCCAGACTTGTGACAGCTGCAGCATCTCCATGGCCACGTGATTTACATTCAGATGCTTCACAACTTATTCACATTTTTGATGGTTGTCCCCTTCGACAAGCAAAGTCAATAGGGAAACCAGATTCACTCAACAACTGGTTTACTAATTTAACAACTGCAGTGATTCACTTAAAGAATGTGGCAAGAAAAGTTGTAAAAGCCAGAACTCAACATAATAAATTTCTCACTCAGCGACATACATTTTGGGCTCAATTGTGGTCGCAAGCTGAGGACTACCTATATCAGTGACAGCGAACCTTTCTGGCACAGAGTGCCGAAAAGGTTGCACAGAAGTGGGCACACACCCTCGTCGAAGCCATGCTCCAGAAAAGCTAAACCTCCGAGGTCCAACCAACAATCAGCTGGTTGACCCACATGTGCAGGCCGGTTCTCGGCACAGCCGTGCGCATGAAGGACAGCTGACTGTAGCACGCATATGCACCTGGAAAACAAACAGACAAGGCCGCGCGTGCCGGGCAACATGGCTTCGCATGCCACTTTGGGCATGCGTGCCATAGGTTCGCCATCAAGGACCTATATTGTAATGTAGAGCTATAGGATTTATATATAAAGATGGTCCTTTAGATCTGAACACAGTGCATGGATTCATTAGAAAGTATCTGATGATTCCGTTCTGAAGAAGAGCAAAAATCTGTAATATACAGGTAGCCCTTGACTTACAAATATTTGTTTAGTGGCCATTCAGTTACAACTACACTGAAAATTGATTTACAACTTTTTTTACACTTCTGACTGTCGCAGCATCCTGTCACGTGATCAATATTTGGATGATTGGCAACTGGTTTATATTTAAAGATGGTTGCAGTGTGCAGGATCATGCGATCCCCTGTAGCACCTTCTGATAAGCAAAGTCAATGGGGAATCCACATTCACTTAATAACCGTGTTACTAACTTAGCATCTGCAGTGTTTCACTTAACCACTGTGGCAGGAAACCTTGCAAAATGGGACAAAGCTCACTTAACAACTGCCTCGCTTAGCCGCAAAAAAGTTGGCCTCAATTGTGGTCGCAAGTCATGGGTTACCTTTAGATATTAGATGCTCTCTATAGATGCTACTAACACGGCAAACCTATGGGACGCCCGCCTCCCACCAGCCAGCTAATTTTTGGCTCTCTGCCGCACATGGGGGAGACGTGTGCATGTGCGGAGGGAGGATGGAAGGGGTGCGGCACGCCCCTCACATCCAGTTTTTGGACCCAGTGAGTTTTAGGGAAGCCTGCTAGGCCCAAAATGGGCTGGGGGGGAGTGGCGCTCCCTCATGCCCCATTTTTGGCCCCAGAAGGCTTCAGGGAGGCCTGCTAGGCTCAAAATTGGTTGCGGGGGGTACAGTGACCCCTCCTCCCGTCTGTGGCCTGTGTTTGGTCCCAGGAGGCTTCAGGGATGCCTGCTAGGCCCAAATGGGGTGCGGAGGGGTTCATGCACACATGCATAAGAGGTGGGGCGCATTGCATTGTGGGTGTGGCACACCCGCACACACTGTTGTGTTTTTGGCATGTGAGGACAAGAAGGTTAGCGATCACTAGTACAGGGTTTCCTGCCTGAGCTGGGTGTTGGACTAGGACTTCCAGGGTCTGTTCCTGTTCCCTATTCTATTCTATTCTATTCTAACCTTATGATGGCATCATCCAACACATAAATGTTAGCTTGACTGAACATAAAATTCTAATTTACATTTCATGATATAGCAAGCTTGAAAAATCCCTTTTAACAAAAGTACAGCTAGAAGATTTTAGGTAGCCAGATTGCGGAGGGCACCTTAATTCCTGAACTCTTGGGAAACATGTTAGCTGGAGAAGACACATCACTGAGCCAACTGAAAGATGAAATATCAGGCGTTCTCCTAATTTTCTTGTCTCTTAATTATCCAAAAGCTTTGCTTTACACTGATATAGCTGCTTTTCTCGTAGTGTCCTACCTTAATCGGTGGCACCCGCTCAGCTGAAATGTACTTCCATGAAATCTCACCTGTTCAGCAGCCAGTGCTTCACTGTAACTCTCCAGGAAGTTGCCCACCATGACCGAACCTACAATAGTGAGCCCTTTGCCAGCTTTCAGCTGAGAAGCAAAGGTGAGCAGATGTGGATGCTTCACATGGAGATCCTCATCCAACTTTAGCAGCACCAACAATTGTGGCCTGGAGAGAAATGGAAGCCCAACATGCGCATGTTAAAAAGAGTTGAAGGAGCAGATGAATTTAGACTTTTGCCCCAAAGCACACAGATGTAAGAATTTATTCTGCAGCAAATAATACAGGTAAATCCACATGCATAAGTATTTCGTTTGGAAGGCCACACTTGAAATAGTGCATCCAGTTTTAGTCATAGTGTTAAAAAAGGCATTGAGACTTTGGGAAAAGTGCAAAGAAGAGCAACCACGATGATTAAAGGCCTGGAGGCTACAAACATGAAGAACGGTTGCAGGACTTGGGTTTGCCTAATCTAGAGAAAAGAAGGACTAGGGGGACATGATAGCAGTATTCAAGTATCTGAGGGGCTGCCACAAAGAGGGGATTGGCTTATTCTCCAAAGCACCCGAGGGTGGGACAAGAAACTATGGCTGGAATCTAATCAAGGAGAGAAGCAAACTAGAACTAAAGAGAAATTTCCTAACAGAACAATTAACCAGGGAAACAGCTTGCCTTCAGAAGTTATGGGCACTTCATCACTGGAGGTTTTTAAGAAGAGGCTGTGTATAGTCTGAAATGGTGTAGGGCACAGGTGTCAAACTCGGTCACGTCACAGATCAGATCACTATGTTTTTTGCCTTTGCAGAGCCGGGGTGGGCGTGGCCTGCACGTGACGTATCCAGGCCGCCGGCCGCCAGTTTGACAAGCCTGGTATCGGGTCTGCTGCTTGAGCAAGGGGGTTAGACTGGAAGACCTCCAAGGTCCCTTCCAGCTCTATTTGAGTTTTTATTTTCTATGCAGCACTGCCCCATGTTGAGGCGACAAGAGTCCGAAAGCAACCCGTGGCTTCCCTACCTCCAGTTTTTGGTGTGGGGTGGCCCCTCCTCAAGGCGCAGCAAAGCAAAACGGGCAGCGCTCAGGGACAAGCCACGGATGCCATCTCCCCACTCCTTCTCAGCCCTGCAAGGGAAGCACAGTTCAGCCAAACAAGCTTGTCACAGTAAGCCTGTCCTTTCCAGAATTGTTGCAAACGGAGCAAAACGTGTATTCAGGCCATCCTGCAGAACCCAGGCGCTTATCATGGAAGTTAGGGCAGGGTTAGGATGGGGGTTAGGGAGGGAGTAAATCTAACGACAAGAAATCCTTGCTGAGCAAAAGCCACACAGAACCAATCCAAAACAGTTCAGGAGCAACTCACCCATGATACTCAATGTATTTGTAGATCATGCCAGCTATCACCATTGCAATAATTGCGTAATACCAGGAGGAGATGAACATGAGCGCCACACAGATACTCATGCCCACAAAGGAGAGGATCCTATGAGGAGAGAAATTGGAAGGAGAAGGGTACACACACACACACACACACACACTCATAGTTTCCTAATGACCATGGGAGCTAGAATTCAACCAAAGAGAAGACGAACAACTTATTCATCTTGCTGGCCCCCTTTGCCCTCTCACATATAATCTGCAGGCCAAATTTATTTTGTCACAATGGCCTGTAAGGAGTCTAAATTTCCCGCACCCTCTTTGTTTTCTGCAACCATTTGTGTTCCCTCCCTCCCTTTTCAATGATTAGGTAGTAGAGTGTTCTTACCAATGGTAGTACCGGAAGCGTGGTCTCCAATTGGGGGTGCGTAGTAAAGTTTGTAAGGCACAGGCTAGGTTGACAAAGAGGTAACACATCAGGAAGAACCTATGAAAAACATCTGGAGGTGTCAGCATTGGGCGCTTCCTTGGGGACCCCAACCCACAAGAAAGAGGACACTTACATGGAGAGAATAGGGGCAACCATGTCCAAGGATGCAATCAGGATCCCGAGTTCTGCAATGCCAGCGGTCAGAAGCAAAGCCCAGGTGGGCTCCCCATTGGCTTTCCCGTGGCCAAAAACCTAAAACGAATGCACGTGTGAGAGCAGAGAGCGTACAATTTAACCCTATACATTCCCTCCAAGAGCCACAGTGGTTAAGAGTGCAGTATTGCAGGCTACTTCTGCTGCCTGCCGGCTGCCTGCAATTTACCAGATCGAGTCTCACCAGGGTTAAGGTTGACTTCCATCCTTCCGAGGTGGGTAAAATGAAGACCCAGATTGTTGGGGGCAATAGGCTGACTCTGTAAACCGCTTAGAGAAGGCTAGAAAAGCACTGTAAAGTGGTATATAAAGCACTATTGCTATCTGAAAGCAAAATTTGGCCACTCACCCGCAGGAAAGGTATGATGTTGTCCTTAGCTATGGCCTGCAGCAGCCGGGGTGCACCTGTGAGGCTCTGCAGCCCAGCACCACACGTGGAGAAGAACGAACCAATGACAATGACCCAAGGGGATGGCCAAGAGAGGGTGCCCACTACCAGGTTCCCCTTTACTGTGTCGCCAAATCTATTGGATGGACACAAGAATGAAATGTTGTTAAGTTGAATCCTTAAAAGTTTCACGGCTAGAAGTGCACCTGAAGTAAACTAGGGAAATAAATGATATGCTCTACAGGCAGTCCTGGACTTACGGCCATAATTGAGTCCAAAATTTATACTGCTAAGTGAAAACTTTTGCTAAGTGAGTTGCACGACCATTTCACGACCTTTCTTGCCTCAGCAGTAAGTGAATAATTGATTGCAGTTTTTAAGTTAGTAATACAGTTGTTAAGTGAATCTGGCTTCCTCATTGACTTTCCTTGTCAGAAGTTAACAGAAGGGGATCACACATAACCCCGGGACACTGCAACTGTCATAAATATGAGTCAGGTGCCACACATCTGAATTTTGATCACGTGATCATGTGGATACTGTTGTGTGAACAATGGTCCTAAGTCACTTTCTTCAGTGTCGTAACTTTGAATGGCCACTAAATGAACTGTCATAGGTCAAGGACTACCTGTACTATATTTATTGTTAGATCCATACAAATTCATTGCAAAGATCCTTCTGATCCCAATGGGAAATAATACGAATTCATAGTGTGCACTCCTATATGTGAAAATTTTCCTGAAATCTCATCTGGTGTAGTAGCTTCTGTCACAAAGAGAACATCCTAAGGTAGTGATGGCGAACCTATGGCACACGTGCCACAGGTGGCACGGGGAGCCATTTGTCAGGGGACGTGAGGCACTGCCCTGTCAGCTGGCCAGCGCGCATGTGTGCGGTGGCTAGCTGAGTTCACCCTTTTTAAAAGCCATTTTTTTGCCCTCTCCAGGCTCCAGAGGCTTTATAAGAGCCTGGGGAGGGCAAAAAGAACCCCCCAGGCCCTCTGGAGGCTTTATGAGCTTCCATGAAGCCTCAGGAGCGCAAAAAACCGGCTCTACGGGCAAACCGGAAGTTCAGGAACAAACTTCCTGTTTGCTCTGAGGGTTGTTTTGACTGCTCCGAAGGCTTCAGGGAAGCCTCTTGAAGGTCCCTGAAGCCTTAGGAGAGCTTAAAACGACCCTCCGAGCAAACCAGAAGTGACTCCACCGGAAGGGTCATTTTGACTGCTTCGGAGGCTTCAGGGAAGCCTCCTGAAGATCCCTGAAGCCTCCAGAGGGATTCCGGGGGGGCGGGGGAGGCTGTTTTCGCCCTCCCCATGCTCCTATAAAGCCTCTGGAGCCTGGGGAGGGCGAAAAATGCTAGCAAAAATGGGGGGGGGTTGCGCCTGTAGTGTGCGCCTGCGCACTGGGGGGGGCGCATTGCATTATGGGTGTGGCATGCCTGCACATGACCCCCCTGCGCTCCCCCCACTTATGGCACGCGAGTCAAAAAAGGTTCGCCATCGCTGTCCTAAGGTATCTGGAAAGTTCATAAAGAGGCTAGATAGATGAGAGTCCTTTGGCATTGTTGCTATTTAGCAAATAATACTTAAAGCAAAAAGGAACATTGTGGCTCAGTGGCTAAGATGCTGAGCTTGTCGATCAGAAAGGTCAACAGTTCACGGTTCGAATCCCTAGTGCTGCATAATGGAGTGAGCTCCCATTACTTGTCCCAGCTTCTGCAAACCCAGCAGTTCAAAAGCATGTAAAATGCAAGTAGAAAAAATAAGGACCACCTTTGGTGGGAAGGTAACAGTGTTCTGTGCACCTTCGGCATTTAGTCATGCCGGCCACATGACCACGGAGACGTCTTTGGACAATGCTTGCTCTTCGGCTTTGAAACGGAGATGAGCACTGCCCTCTAGAATCAGGAACGACTAGCACATATGCGCAAGGGGAACCTTTACCTTGTACCTTTACCTTCTTGAAAGCAACTTCAAAAGGACTTTATTATTTGTCTGTCCAATCACACTTGGCCAATAAAGAATTCTATTCTATTCCTGGTAAAATAGATGTATAATTGCCTTCTAACTAGATCCAAGCCATGGAAAAGGAGCAAAAGAAATTGATAACAACGATTTGTGTGCATGAACACATACATGCCTTTGAATACTGGCAACTGCCTGGAGTTTTCTTGGCAAGTGCTTCCTAAGGCTGAGAGGCTTGCGACTTGCTCAAGGTCACCCAGCTGGCTTTGTGCCTAAGACAGATCTAGAATTCCTGGTCTCCTAGTTTCTAGCCTGATGCCTTAAGCCAGCGGTCCTCAATCTTTATGGCTTCGCGGCCTGGTGAGGAGGGGCAGGGGAACTGGCCCACTGATAGCCAAGTTGAGGTATGTATGTGTGCGCGCGTGCTTGCATACTTGCCCTCCATGTGCGCAAGTCAAGTTGCTGTGCACACGCATGCATCGGCCAGTGCTCACACAGCCCATTTGCAAATGAGCCAGAGTCCATTAGTGGGCCATGCCCCAGGGGTTGAGGACTGCTGCCTTAAGCAATACATCAAACTATCTCTAATCATAAATATCCGGTTTAAAAAAAGGAGGATGTATCAAGCATTCCCAATGTTGACCAGAAAGGAACTTTATAGCTAACCCAAATCTAAAATCTACACACAGAAAAAGGTACAAGCAGTTCCTACTATTGGAAAATTATAAGATTTAGAGAAAGCCAAGGTAGTATTACTTACTTGTCCCTGAGTACAATGCCTTCTACGCATGCCCCAAACAGCACTACATTGCTAAGATCTAGTGTGGCAAGAGTCAAAGGTAAAATTTGTGCAAAGAACAAGGTAGTAAAAATGAACAACCAGTCTTCTCATAAGCTATCAATTCATTTTTATCTTCTCTTGCTTATTAATCCTAACATATCCCCAGCCAGGTATCAGCCAAACAAAGGTATGGTCCTGGTATCAATGCAAGATGAACTACAGGGCTGAAATTGTAAACAGCTTTGATTATTTCCTTGCCAGTAGCTTTGTATCTGTGGGCAAGGAAACATAATTTCAAGGCAACAAAACAATAATCCTCATTGGAGGGGATTCTGGGTTCAATGTGCCCCCAAACACCTGGAATTTGTTAAAGCAGCATACTGGCATTATTAAAAGAATCCAAATTCCAGAAGCAAAGGAAGGCATTTTCTTTGGTCAAGGATGAGGAAGATGATGTTCTGCCAGCTCTCTCTACTCTCTCTCTTAACCTTAGCAACTTTTAAGATGTTTGGACTTGAGCTAATTCCCCAGCCGACATGCCGGCTCAGGAATTCTATGAGTTGAAATCCAGATATTTTCAAGTGGCAAAGTTGAGAAATTCTGTTCTACCCAGATACTGGTCTATAGGCTCCAGATTCACAAATAGATAAAACATGCTCATGCCTGTGTCAAAATGATTATAAAACTATGCAAAGCAGTCCTTATCGATCCTGATTTCCAATTAAACTGATTTTAGAAGGAATGGAATGTAAGAAAGCTCGTTATCTAGAGGCGCTCCAGCTGCTGCAAAGGATACACACAAAGGAAGTAGTGAGAATAGCCAGGATGGTACCGATGGGAATAGATTTCTGGGCATCCTTTAGGTCCCCTGAACGATTTGACCCAGCCATGATTCCTATGAAGACAACACCATTTAAATAAAAGAGTCGATCCATTTCTGGAATGTACATTTTATGTGACTGAACGAAGTAATAATAAGGAACAGTGCTGACTGGTATTTTATATAAAAGCTTTTGGCTTTGATAAAATTAAATGTTAACTGAACAAGCGGAGTTGGTTCAACTTGGGGGGAAAAGTAACAATACATCTGAATATCGTCTTTCTATTGGTCTTAATCTGGCGAGGATCAAGCTCCTTTTACTAAAGTTGAGAAATTGCAGTTGAAATCTTCAGGAGCCCAAATACAGGTAGTCCTCAACTTACGATCACAACGGAGAGCAAAATTTATGATGCTAACTGAGACTTTTTTTTTGCCACATTTGTTAAGTGAATCACCAGAGTTGTTAAATCATGGTTGAGTCTAGTGAGTCTAGTTTCCCCATTGACTTTGCTTTTCTGAAAGTTACAAAAGGGTATCACGTGACCCCAGGACACTGCAACAGCCATAACTGTGAGTCAGTGGTCACACCATATGAATGTAAATCACGTGGCCATGAGGATGCTGCAATGGTCATAAGTGTGAAAAATGGTCATAAGCAGTTCCGTTGTAACTTCAAATGGTCACTAAGTGAAACTGCTGTATACAGGCCTCATAGCTAACAAATCTACCCTTCTAATATGGCTTGGTTTTTGCAGTCACACTGAACAGAGAGCTCAACTGCAATACAGGCACTTACCAGTGACAGAAGGGAAAAATATGCCCACAAGAAGGGTAAAAGAAGTGGTGATATCAGCCAGGACATACTGCTGATTCAGAGCTCCTCCCACATCAGCCGAGTGCAAAGATGACTTCTCAAGTATTTCACCTTTCGTCAGGTAGCTGCTCCAAAGATTCTCTGAAATTATGGCAACATCATTATCACCATCACCCCGTCATTTATTTGAAGAGCTCTGGATAGTGTAATAGTGTCGCCCCCTCCCCCCCTCCAATCCTATGGTCTTTGTAACGATTAGGCTGAGATGCAGCCCAAAGAAACTTCAGTCACTACTACAATCTTTCTCCTTCTATCCTGGCCACTTTTTACAGAGGAACAAATGAAAGAGTTTTAACAAACTGCATCACTGTATGGTTTGGTAGCAGCAGTGCCTCAGATAGAAAGCCCTTACAAAGAGTGGCAAGGACAGCCGAGATGATTATAGGAAGATAGCTTGCTGTTATTCAGGAGCTCAAAGCATTGCTAGAGACCCCGCACACCCACTTCACAGTCTGTTTCTGTTGCTCCCCTCTGGGAGGAGGTTTCAAAGTATTTCTGGCAGATTCCGTAAAAGCTTTGTTCCCTATGCCGTCCATCTAGTAAAATTCTTTTTTCTCACCATGTACATGTATGCATCCGAACTAGACTGTGTTGTTTCTCTGTGCTATAGAATGTATGTGGGTATATGCGTATGTATGTATGTATGTATGTATGTATGTATGTATGTATGTATGTATTGTCATGTTTATGTAGTGTATATTGGAGGTGGTGACCTTTGAGAGCTGTATGCAATGAAATTTCATTTTAACGTATGCCGATCAGTGTACATTCAAAGTGACAATAAAGTTATTCTAAGTCTAAATCTAAGAAATGATTCGAAGAGCGACACAGAACGAAACAGCATTTTTGCTCGACAAAGAACATAAAACATAAGGAACCTTTTCTCACCAGCAATAACACCACTGGCTAGTCCTGGAATTCCTTGGATAGCAGTGACGTTGTTGTGCTGGAAATACTCATCGCAAGAGGCATTGAGGAGACTGCTGTGGTTGCAAAAGCGTGTCCACAGGAACGTGGGTATGGTGAGGTTACCATACTCCTTGGTCTTGGCACATGTCTGAATATGGTGCTGGGAGAGGGAACGATTCCCCAGCATGCACACACTGAATGGAGAGAGAAATAAGGATGAACAAATTGCTTGGACTTCATAAATGTGAAAGTTGGTACATGCTACTATCTGAGGGAATGGTGAGCTGCTGTTCTGTTTGTACACGCAGTTAGACATCCTAGGGTTGAGAAGGAAATTCTCAATAAAGGAGGATATTTGTAGCTCAGGGTTGAAATGACAGGCCTTTGGTGCTCTCTGAGCTGAGTTGTTTTCTTGCAGACTAGACAAGATGTTAGCTAGTTTGGATAATGAAACATCTGCAAGAAAACAACCAAATTCAGAGAGCACTAAGGAGAGCACAGCTCTTTTACTGGCCATTCTATATTTCCCAACACCTTTAGGGGCAGCATGCTGGGAAAGCCACCCTCTGGCCACAGATTTCAAAGGGGGTTTGGTTAGCCGCCTCGGGATATGCTAGTAACCTACGGAAAATCAGGAGGTGCAAAGGAGGACTTGATGACGCCAGCGTAAATAGCCAGAATGGAGACGATGACGCAGGCCAGGAAGAGAGAAGCAAACTTGTTCACGTAACGCACTCCCACAAATACCACGAGCACCATAAGCAGCAGGAAGGCTGAGCCATAAACCCTCATGTTGTTCAGCATGGCTGCCGGCTCCTTCAGGGGATCATCGCTGTGGAAGATGGCTGCCTTAGGGGCAATGTACATCTGAGAGGAGGCAAGAATGAGTCACACGTCACCTTCGGCCTAGTCAGAGGAGTGAAAATACAAAGAGAGGTGGCGTTGGCGTGATGGCAGCAAGAGACACAGCGATCCGCAATCTCCTGCTGCTCATAGCCGACTGGCGGGACTTTTAACACCTCACAATTACAATGCCACCTTGCATCTTATAGATTCTCCTGTGAGGTGCTCAATACCTACCAGGAAGATTTCAATAGCCCCCAAGATGTACATAGAAACAGCAAAGGTAGTGCCAAGATAGAAGCAGAGTCCTACAGCTCCACCGAACTCGGGTCCCAGGGCTCGTGAAATCATGAAGTATGATCCTCCAGCTGCAGAGAGGCAACAAGGACAGAAGATGCAGGGCAAAGGTGGTATTCTACCGGTTCAGACTGGTTCGCCCAAACCGATAGTGGAAATCGCAGGGGGCCCCGCCCACTTGCCCTGGCTCTACGGCATCCCATTTAGGCCCCCTTTTTTTTTTGCCAAAAGCACACGCACGGAAGGCTGTACACATGCACAGAGATGGCACGTGTGCGTGAAGCGAGTGTGCGTTCTCACATATGCAAACCGGTAGGGAAGGGAAGTGAATACCACCCCTGATGCAGAGGCTCATAGGCTTATTATCCCTGCTTTTTCACTCATTCCAACCCCCTCACTTTTTAGAAGCACCTACCGTGTGGCTTTCAAAAACAAGCTCAAGTATATTAAAACTAACAGCAGCACAACATCAGCTCCCCAAAACACAAATATAGGTTGTCCTCACCTTACGACCACAGCTGAGCCCAAAATTAGTGAGACAGCTGTTAAGTGAATTTTGCTCCATTTTATGACCTTTCTTGCCACCGTTGCTAAATGAATCACTGTAAAGTTAGTAACGTGATTGTTAAGTGAATGTGGCCTTCTCTTCGACTTTGCTTGTTAAAAGGTCACAGAAGGTGACTGGCAGAGTAAAGTCAAACAGTCTCTAATTGTTGTAAGTCAAGAACTACTTCTAACCCTAGTGGTGCAGTGGTTAGAGTGCAGTATTGCAGACCGCCCACCGTCGATCCTTGAATTCGATTCTGACCTGCTCAAGGTTGTATTCATCCATGTATTTCCATCCTTCCGAGGTCAGTAAAATGAGGAGCCAGATTGTTGGAGGCAATATGCTGACACTGTGTAAATTACTCAAAGAGTGCTATAAAGCACTATGGGGCAGTTTTTAAGCCTATGTGCTATTGCTATGACCATGGTTAGAGAGAGAATTCCATGCTTTGTGGGCTACCGGTGAAAGGGGGGACATTCCCCATATCAACTAACCAGATTTCTGAGGAGGGCATTCAGGAAAACCTCTGAATATGATCTGATTTGAAGGCTGGTACTGTACACATGGGAGAAGGCAGTGGTGAAATTCATTTTTTTTAAACTATCAGTTCTGTGGACGTGGCTTGGTAGCTGTGGCAGGGAAAGGATACTGAAAAATCCCCATTCCCACCCCACTTTGGGGCCAGCCAGAGGTGGTATTTGCTAGTTCTCCGAACTACCCAAAACGTGCGCTACCAGTTCCCCAGAACCTGTCAGAACCTGCTGAATTTCACCCCTGGGGGAAGGCCGTTTTAAAAACGTTAGCACTTACCAGGCACTACTCCATTAGTGGCAATGGCGCTCATGGAGATGGCTGTCAGCAATGTCTAAGGAGGAGACGAGAAATAGACAGCAGAAGTATTGAGGAGACAAATACAGGTAGAAGCAAATTCTTAGTTTGTCCTGTGTTAAGAATCACCGATAGAACTTATAACTTTTGGCTATCATTTTGCCAAACCTAAATTTGCTTCCTGTGCTGCCCTATCGCTTTTGCATTTTGATAAAAATCTAATTATGCCCCTTCTCCTTTTACTTTTCCTTGTTATTATGGGTAACGAAGACAAAACGCCAAGGTGGAAGTAAGCAAAATGGTTTTAGTCAGGATCTTTGCAAACATTCAGAACAATGGAATAGAATTTTTTTAGGATAGACTAGAATAGGAAAGAATAAAATAGAATAGGAAAGAACAGAATTCTTTACTGGCCAAGTGGGATTGGACACACAAGAAATTTGTCTTTGGTGCATATGCTCTCAGTGTACATGAAGAAAAATAAAACATTCATCAAGAATCATAAGATACAACACTTAGTGACAGTCATATGTTACTAATAAGCAATCAAGTTATACTAGGAAACAAATAAAACAATATAAATTGTAAAGATACCAGCAAGTCATAAGTGGGAAGAGATATGTACTAGGAAGGAAGAGAAGAATGATAGTAATACAGTCTTAGTAAATAATTTGACAGTGTTGTGGGAATTAGTTTTTTAGCAGAGTGATGGCATTCGGGGGAAAAAACGTCCTTGTGCCTAGTTGTTCTGGTGTGCAGTGCCCTATAGCATCATTTTGAGGGTAGGAGTTGAAATAGATTAACGAAAACAAATTAAAGAAATAGATTAACCAAAGACAGGGAAGAACAGATATGAAAATAAAGACCACCAAAGATCTCAACACAAAAACTGACTACATCTACAAATTATTTTTGCACTGGCATCTCAGCCATGGGATGCTAACGTCGGTGAGTGTAATTTCTCCTTCCTCAAGATCAGAAGTTTCCTTCCCCCCAGCTTTCCTGTATATCAAAGACTGTGGTAACATATTGTGATACAAACTTGGTAAGAGAGGGTAACTTACACAACAGCAGCAAATAAGGACAATGGTAAAGGCTTGCAGCACACCGGCTGAACCCACAACCCAAGTAAGACGCAAGAAAAGAATCACTCCAAAGATGTTCTGCAGGCAAGGTAGGTAGACTCCCATGAACGTGCCCATCTGTGGAATCTAGTAGAAGAGGAGGAGAAGGACGGGCAGAGTGTTAAGACCAAGATTCCCAACACCTCTATAGAAGTCCTCAACTTACAGCAGTTCATTTAGTAATTATTCGAAGTTACAACAGCATTGAAAAAAAGTGACTTATGACCATTTTTCATACAACCATTACAGCATCCCTATGGTCACATGATCAAAATTCAGACGCGTAATCAGCTTTCCCAACCTTCTGATAAGCAAAGTCAACAGGGAAGCCAGATTCACTTAACAACTGCGTTACAACTTAATAACTGCAGTAATTCACTTAACAACTGTAGTAGGAAAGGTCATAAAATGGAGCAAAATTCAGTTAAGAAATGTTTTGCTTAGCAACAGAAATTTTGGGCTCAATTGTGATCGTTAAGTGGAGGGCTAGCTATACAATGAAGACTTGAAATTTCTCTATTCATCGACTTCTTTTCTTTGATCCTGTCTACTTCTCAAGAATTACTAACTATATGATTCAGGTTAATCTGTTCTCTGAGCTCAGGATAGGTGACAGTGCTTTCCGAGATGCTGACTCAATGGTGGTCAAAAGGAATGAAGTTGAATATCAGTAAGTCCACTGGACATAATCAGTTTTGAGGTAATGTTTAAGATCTACCAAAGTGAAGCTTCTGAGGAAGCTGATGTTCTCAGAAATTCTAGAAAGGTCAATAAAGCTCATATGTGTGAGGCCTATAAAACATTTAAAAAAGTATCTCTGCCAGCTTTTGTTAATCTAATCCTACTTATTTAAGTCTCAAGAATTATATGTATAAATCAAGGATTTAGAAATATTCCTTCCAGAGCACATAAAAATGAAAGCTTATGTAAGAAGCCCAGAGCATATTTTGGGGGAATCAAATGTTGAGGATAGCAGATTTCCCTAGTTCTACTATAATCAGGGAGGAAAATATCAATTCTATCAATCCTGATCTTAAACACTGTCAGAATATTCATGAACTGGAATAGGACATGGTAACAAGGTCAGCCTATTTATAGGCATGGCAACTGGAGTTCAATGGAACTATTTGGTGACTGAGAGCCATGCCAGATGGCTCGGAGCCTGGGTGTGGCTTACCTATGTAGCTCTGAGTCTGTGCAAGAGAACTAGTCTAGTCTGTCTGCTGAATTGAAACTGAAACTCATCTCTGCTATTCTCTCTGCTGTCTGTGTTTTCCCTGTAACTACTACCACATTGGAGAATCCACTATTGGATTGGATTTACTCATGTGTTATTACGTATATAAAGAAGTTAATGAATCCTGCTGAATCAGTTATCTGTGCTTTTTGGATGTGATTTCTGCAACAAACCCTGACAAACACTTTTTTTTTGCCTCCTGTCAAGATATCTTCCCATAAATCATTTTGGAGCCATTCCTTACCTTGGTGATTTTTTTCTTGCCTGGAGGGACATTCTCTGCCTCCTCGTGTTCCCGAGCTCCCTGCATCAAGTTGGTATAGTTGGCCATTCGATTGAGCAGGGAAGACACTTTGGGTCGGGTATCCATCTCCTCCTACAAAGTGGGACAGAAGACAGTAGACATGAGAGCAAATTTAAATGAAAAGTCCCTTTAGGGTGGATGAAGGGGGGAAAAAACAATGAAGGACTGAAAATAGTGATGAAGGATGGACACTAAAAGAAACAAGCGTGGATTATAAACAAGCTAGTTATTCCACAGGCTTATGTATTTACAAAGCTTTCTTGTTTTGCATCTTCATTAAATCTTCCCCAGACTTTCAGAAAACTCAAACAAGATTGGCTTCCCTTCCAAAACTTTTTTTTTACAATTACTATGAGTAGACTTTAAAAGGCTGGTAAAATATGTTCAACCTGCAGAATTCAGAGTAACTGCACTTTTTATATGAATTTGTAACAGCCCAGAAACCTGAATTAAGAAAAAAAGGTCTTACCCATAAATTATATTACAGGGAACAAGGAGAAAGAATACAGACATAGATTGATATTAAAAGTATAAATATTCCTCAACTTACAACAGTTCATTCAGTGACCATTCAAAGTTACATGGCACTGAAAACAGTGACTTATAACAATTTTTCATATCTAATGACCATTGCAGCATCTCCCATCATCACATGATCAAAATTCGGGTGCTTGGCAACTGGTTCATATTTATGACGGTTGCAATGTCTCAGGGTCATGTGACCAACGTTTGTGATCTTCTGACAAGCAATGTCAATGGGAAAGTCTTAAGAACTGTGTTATTAACTCAGCAACTGCAGTGATTCACTTAACAGCTGTGGCAAGAAAGGATGTAAACGGGGCAAAATTCACTTAACAAATATCTGACTTAGCCACAGAAATTTGGGGCTTCATTGTGGTCATAAGTGTGTATATGGTGGAAGTGGGTAAGGAGCAGTGATCTCACCTCAAAGAGTGCCAAATTCTTGTCAAAGAATTCATCGCCTTCTTCATAGTTGATATTGTTAAGAAATGTATGGGAACCCTTCTTGTATCCAGGATCTGCAATGTGGAAGAGAAAGTATGGCAAAAAGGGAAAGAACAGCCCAAATCTGTTTCTTCAGCTCTGGACATTGAATCTCTATCTGTACAGGAACAATAAGAATACATCTTTGCTTATTTAAGCACTTGTCAGCTCAACTCATAAAAAGAAATATCTTTCAAGAACCAATTTCTATTATTCTTAGGGTATAGATATGTCTCAAAGAACAGGCAGGGAACATTCAGAAAAAAGAAATAAGGGGGAGAAACCATAAACTCAATTTGTCAGTCTCGACCAGGGGTGTTAAACTCTTGGTCCGTGGGCCAGATTTGTCACGTGCTGGCCACGGCCACACCCGTTTTAGTGAAGGGGGAAAAGTCGCAACACGTCACATGACGACGTGAGTTTGACACCTCTGGTCTAGACAAAGGGAAAAGACCACTAAAGTCTTGGAAATTCAAACTCTGTGCAATCAATCAGGAGCAAGGTTTCCCCCCTTTCTCAGGTGAGTTGTTAAAAGGCCTTTGCAGTTAACAGGAATCTGAATTTAATAATACTACAATAGCAGAGTTGGAAAGGACCTTGGAGGTCTTCTAGTCCAGCCCCCTGCCTAGGCAGGAAACCCTATCCAACATCATCTTAAAGACTTTCAGTGTTGGGGCATTCACAACTTCTGGAGGCAAATGTTCCACTGATTAATTGTTCTGTCAGGAAATTTCTCCTCAGTTCTAAGTTGCTTCTCTCCTTGATTAGTTTTCATCCACTGCTTCTTGTTCTACTCTCAGGTGCCTTGGAGAATAGTCCCTTTTCTTTGTGGCAACCCCTGAGATATTGGAACACTGCTATAATGTCTCCCCAGTCCTTCTTTTCATTAAATTAGACATACCCAGTTCCTGCAACTGTTCTTCATATGTTTTAGTTTCCAATCCCCTAATCATCTTTGTTGCTCTTCTCTGCACTCTTTTTAGAGTCTCCTCATCTTTTCTACATTGTGGCGACCAAAAACTGAATGCAGTATTCCAAGTGTGGCCTTACCAAGGCATTATAAAGTGGTATGAACACTTCACGTGATCTTGATTCTATCCCTCTGTTTATGTAGCCTAGAACTGTGTTGGCTTTTTTGGCAGCTGGCAGCTGCTGGCTAATATTTAAATGGTTGTCCACTAGAACTCCAAGATCCCTCTCAGTTACTACTATTGAGCAAGGTACCACCTATACCAGTGATGGCGAACCTATGGCAGCCATTTGTCAGGGCACGCGAAGCCAGCTGAGTTCACCGTTTTTAAAAGCCATTTTTTCGCCCTCCCCAGGCTCCAGAGGCTTTATAGGAGCCTGGGGAGGGTGAAAAGAGCCTTCCCCCCCCCCCGGATGACTTCCGGTTTGCTCAGAGGGTCGTTTTAGGAGTTCCGGAGGCTTCCCTGAAGCCTTCGGAACGCTTAAAACGACGCTCCGAGCAAACCGGAAGTCACTTCTGGTTTGCTCGGAGGGTCGTTTTGAGCGCTCCGAAGGCGTCAGGGAAGCCTCCAGATGGTCCCTGAAGCCTCTGGAGGGCCTCCGGGGGGCGGGCTCTTTTCACCCTCCCCAGGCTCCAATAAAGCCTCTGGAGCCTGGGGAGGGGGAAAAAAGCATGTAAAAATGGGGGGGTCACGCCTGTTGTGTGCGCATGCGCACTGGGGGGGGGTTCGCGCATTGAATTATGGGTGCGGCATGCCCGCACACGACGCCCCTGCGCTCCCACTTGTGGCACGCGAGCCAAAAAAGGTTCGCCATCGCTGACCTATACTGTACCTGTGCATTTAGTTTTTCTTGCTTAAATGTAGAACCTTACTCTTTTCACCATTGAATTTCATTTTATTAGATAGCGCCCAATGTTCAAGTTTGTCAAGATCTTTCTGTATCTTTAGCCTATCTTCTGGAGTGTTGGCTATTCCTGCCAGCTTGGTGTCATCTGCAAATTTGATGAGTTCCCCATTTATTCCCTCATCCAAATCATTGATGAAGATGTTGAAGAGTACTGGGCCCAAAACAGAGCCTTCGAGTACTCCACTGCATATTTTCCTTCTATGTAGATGCAGTTCCATTGAGGACTACACATTGGGTGCGGTTAGTCAGCCAGTTACGAATCCATCTGGTGGTGATGCTGTCTAACCCACATTTTTCTACTTTGTCTAGTAGTAGGTTATGGTCTAACTTATCAAATGCCTTACTGACGTCCAAGTAAACTATATCGACGCCATTCCTCTGGTCCACTAATTTTGTCACTTTGTCAAAGAATGCAATAAGATTAGTCTGGCATGATCTGCTTTTGACAAACCCATGTTGGCTTTTGGCTATTACTTTGTTTACTTCTAGGTGTTCACTAATTCGTTGCTTGATTATCTTTTCCAGAATCTTTCCTGGTATTGAGGTCAGGCTGATAGTCTGTAGTTTCCTGGATCTATTTTTTTTCCTTTTTTGAAGATGGGAACCACATCTGCTCTTTTCCAGTCCTCTGGCAGTTCCCCGGTGCTCCAGGATCTCTGAAAGATATACTTCAGTGGTTCTGAACTATATCGTCTGCCAGTTCCTTCAGAACCCTGGGGTGTAATCCATCTGGTCCTGGTGATTTGAACTCGTCTAGGGTAGACTGGTGCTCGCTTACCATTTTCTTCTCTATTTCAACTTGTGTTCCTAATCTGATTTTTGTGGTGCTGTTCGGACCGATGAGAGGCCGAATGGTAGTGCTCGGTATTGATAATGCGTTCCTGCATAGTAGAATCTCGGTGGGCATTGCGGACAGGGATGTGAAGGTATGCTTCTCGGAGATCTATTGATGTTAGTAGATCCCCTGGCCCGAAGCAGCTCAAGATCAACTGGAGAGACTGCATTTTGAAGTGTTTGTACTCTAGATGGCAATTTAGTCTTTTGAGGTGTAATATCCCCCTCCACCCTCTGGAGTTATTTGGGAAAAGGAACAGGATCGGGTAAAAACCTGACCCACTTGACCTGCTGGTACTGATTCTATTGCCCTGATCTCCTGAAGGTGCTGGATCTCTTGCTTGATTAGGGACCATTTGGCTGGGGAGAAGGGAGTGGGGCAGTGAATGAAATGGCGGGGAGGGGGGAAAATAAATTCTAGAGTCAGTCCCAGGCGCATTGTTTGAAGTAACCACTGGTCTGACGTGGTCTATTCTCATCGGTCCTTAAATAAGCGCAGGCGCCCTTCGATGGGAGCCATCAGCTGACTGTCACTTGTAGCAACAGAAAGGCCTAGAGCAGCGATGGTGAACCTTTTCTGGCTCGTGTGCCACAAGTGGGGGGAGCACAGGGGGGTTGTATGTGGGCGTGCCACACCCATAATGCAATGCGCGAGCCAAGTGCGCATGCACGCACAACAGGCGCGACCCCCATTTTTAAATGCTTTTTTCGCCCTCCCCAGGCTCCAGAGGCTTTATAGGAGCCTAGGGAAGGCGAAAAGAGCCTCCCCGCCCCCCCCCCCCCGAGGCCCTCTGGAGGCTTCAGGGACTGTCTGGAGGCGTCCCTGAAGCCTTCGGAGCGCTTAAAACGACCCTCCGAGCAAACTGGAAGTGAGCTCGGAGGGTCGTTTTAAGCGTTCCGAAGGCTTCAGGGACGCCTCCGGATGGTCCCTGAAGCCTCCGGAGGGCCTCCGGGCGGGGGGGGCAGGGGAGGCTCTTTTCGCCCTCCCCAGGCTCCTATAAAGCCTCTGGAGCCTGGGGAGGGCGAAAAATGGCTTTTAAAAACGGTGAACTCAGCTGTCCAGCGCACGCATGCGTGCCATAGGTTCGCCATCACTGGCCTAGAGCCTCATCCGCCATGAAAGGGCCGCTTAGAGAAGGATTTCTGTCTGGCCCTGCCTCGAAAGGGTTGACGGTCTTGTGACCGGTCTGGTCCCTGACTGTACGGGCAGTGGTACTGACTGGTGTTAGTGGACGGTTCTGAGGAATGAAAGGACTGCTTTCTAAAATAATCAGAGCCTTTGCGCTCTGTTTTCTTGGTAATGGATGGCATAACTTTCTTTTTGTCCTTGTTTTCTACTAGGGCCGGGTCCAAGGCCTCCCTGAAAAGCTTCCCTCCTTTAAAGGGGGCAGAGGCCCCCTTTCCACTTGGACCTCATATCAGGGTTCCAGTGGCGAAGCCACAAGAGCCCCCAAGAGTTGAGGGTGGCATCCGCAGTGTATCCTGCTGCCGCTAAGACCTTATTGCACTCCTGCCTCAGTTTGGTGTTACCTGTCGGTAGCTTGGCTGTCTTAATGGCCCAGGCAGCTGCCTGATAGGTCTTGTGACATGCCCTTTCTGATCTCTTGTCCTCTGCCTTCAAGCCCTCTAATAGGTCAGAAGGCAAGACTGAGGAGAATCTAAGGGCTTGTACTGGAGGATCCACCTGAGGTAATTTTAATAAATCCTCCAGGGAGGCATCCACCATATAAAGCTTTTTATCACTGCTACCAAGAGTGGCTAGAGTGCCCGGTTGAACCCACTGTCGCTGCACTACATTCAAAAATAACTTAGGAACTGGCACAATCTCCTGGGGAACAACTGGTTCCTCAAAAAGACCTTCGCTAGGGTCTGATGGGTCTACTGCGGCCAGATCAGTGGCAGTTACTCCCACACGAGTGGCTGTTTAACTTTGCTCAAGATTGTTTTGAACGAAGCATGTTTAAACAACTCAGTAAAGGCTGGCTTATCTGTGACGACTCCCTCGTCCTGGAAAACTCCTGCTCTGGAAGGACCTCCTCATCTACAGCCGAATCCTCGTTGTCCAGTGAGGAATGGGGAGAGGCGGATCCCTGGGGAGCCCTCTGAAGGAACAGCCCTAGAGAGAGAAGACCTGGACCTGCGAGGTCGCTTGGCACATTATTTGAGGCCCTCTGCAATGCCCTGGGAAATAGCCTTGGCTATGACTTCCTGCATTTCAGGGGAGAGGGCTAGCCCTTGGTCTTCTACAGGCCGCCTACGCTTAGTGCTCGGGGGGGGGGGCAGAGGATGTTGTGGAGCCAGTGATAAAACTGGAGGAGAATCCTCTGCTTCTAATGAGCAATGAAACAAATCAGCATTATCTCCCATGGAGGGCCTAGGGGAGTTGGCTGACTCAGAGTAGTCATCTGATGAAAATTCCTGGCCCTCGTTCTCACTATCCGACCGTGGTGAGTCCTGATTAGTAGGAGCTGGGGCCTCTGGTGAGTCCACAGCAGGAATTGGAGAACTAGCCACTGGCTGTTGCTGGGCTTGTTCAGGTTGTTTCTCTGGTGCTTTTTTGGCGCCTAGAGGCAACTTGGTCTTGGGGCTTTGTTCCTTTCTTTCTGGCTCTGTCTGCTAAGGCCTCTGAGGCTGCTTTGCTAGCCTGTCTGGTGAGGCTCCTGCTGCTAGAGGGCCCTGGCTGCATTGACTCTTGATTAGTGTTGTCTGCCATTATGCTGTGAGTAAGGGTAGTCTGGGCACCACTCACCACCTGGAACACAGTTGGGGATGTGAGAGTAGCTGCAGCTGCTGATTCAGAGTTGTGAAGATTGATGGCTGAAATGAGTAATTAAGCCGGTGTTGCCACGAGGAAACCTCTGGGGCGAGATCCAACCTCCCGGTGCCTGCAGGATTAACAGTTGGAGGGAGGCCTAAGGCAAGGACCAACACCTCGCTGTTAATGATCAATTAACAATCACTGGGGTGGGGAGTGACTGACCGCCGGATTACCGGACAGATCTAGTTGTGCTGCCACCACTCTCCAATGCTGACTCACTAATGGAAGGGAAAAACGCGGCAAAACCGCAAACAAAATGGCCGTTGGAAGTTTTTCCCTTAACCAAAATGGCCACCGCAATGAGTAACTGCTAGAAAAACGGCGCCAAAATTCAAATCTGCAAACCGATGGTGCGAACAGCTGGGTCCTCCCACCATTGACTGTCGCGCCAAACGCTCAAGTATATCGCAAGCAGCTGGGCGCTCTCGCCACTGACCGCTGCACAAAGATAAAGGGCGATATACTTCCCAAGCCGGCTTGCATCGCCCAGCAATTTAAAGGGACTGCGTGCACCCGGAGAAGCCCGGGACAAGCACTGGCAGCAAATAGCAGCAATAGACTCATATACAAGAACTGAAGGGGAGACGTTATTTCTTTGCAGCATGAAGAAGAATTTGGTTGGAAAGTCCAAGTTAAGGTTAAATTTCTGTTGATAGTCTGGAACCATTTAAAACATGTCTTTGGGCTAGGCTGAATTGAAAAAAATCTGAGGAGCCGGAAGAGGAGGCGTGGCTAAATATCTTTTAATTCAGTCAGGCAGAATTTAACCCATGCTTGGACTCTCCAAGAGGCATACAGAAAAATGCCAAGAATCTATCTAGCCAATTTTTCTGTTCAGTACATGCTTGTTTTTTTGTCTTAGAGGATTGCCTAACATCAACCAGCTCTTTTTTTCTGGAGCTTCTGGAGGAATGGACTGAAAAACAGGCAGTCAAGTTCTAAAATCTTATCTGCAAGGTTCTGCAACATCGTTCTTTAATTTTAAATTCATCCACAAAGAAACTGATAATTGGCTTCATAGATATAGCTGAAGGTGGTAGGTGTTAGATATCTACAATAGTAAGTATGGTTTCCACGAAGGTCCTGTGTTCCGGCGGGAACAGAGGTTTGATTCTATTGGCTGAGAGTCTGACAGCTCCCTATAAAAGGGCTGCTGTCAGACCCAGTCTTTGCTGGATTGTTCACACTTGTTGTTGCTGTTAATAAAAGAGCTGTTGCACTGTTAGCCTGTGTCTGTCTATCCATTGCCCGATCTAACAGTAGGTACTTGAAAGCAGTTCATATATCATTTTCAAGGATACAGTGTTTGCCAAATTCTCCTGTACAAAGTCTGAATTATGAACATTCTCTCAGGTGAAAATCTAAGATCAAGCTTGAGGGAGGAAGAGGTTCTTAAAAACCGAATCATTAAAAACATAGTTTCTTTAAAATCTATTTATCACCCTTTTTACAATTTTACATACTTCTTACATTTTTATAAATTTTCATCCATGATGATGAAGGCAAGAGAAACAGACTATCTTTGGAAATAAAGCATTTCAAGCAAGGCACTCTAAAATGACTTATCGGTGTAATATGTTTCAAAAGAATCAGACTGGTATCTTCTTCAAAATGAAATTCTAAAAATCCCAGCCTCTTCTTCGAATTGCTTTGCCAAAGCAATGAGCAGAAATAATTAGGTGCAGACTCAACAGTAATCCAGTGTTTTTAATGCTGGGGACCAAACTATGCTAATTGGTTAAGGAAGATTGCCAATAATAATTGTTTTTCATTCTCCTGATCCACTCATCCAACGGAAGGTTGAAACTTTCTACCCATTCCCCAAACTTTACCTTATATCGGTTTCTTGACTCTATGTATACATTACCACATGTTACACAAACATCATTTGAGAGAAAAATCTCTTATTCAAGTCTCTTGCCTCAGAACAGGTAGATCAGCAAGAAGATGCTGATTGCGACCAAACAGAAACAAATTACAAATTATAGAAAATATACTGGTTTTCAATTTATTACTAGGACTTCCTCAATAGATTTCAGATACAGAATTAGGCCTGCACTGAATTTGACATCCTACCCTGTTTCGTTCAGCCTTTGGAACAAAAGGCATACGGGCAGTCCTCAACTTGCAATCACAATCGAGCTCAACATTTCTGTTGCTAAGTGCTTTTCACAGTTGTTAAGTGAATCACTGTTAAATAAATCAGGTTTCTCCATTGACTTTGCTTGTTAAGGACGCAAAAAGTGATCACATGACCCCAGGACACGGCAACCGTCATAAATGAGTCAGTTGCCAAGAGTCTGAATTTTGATCACATGACTGTGCTGTTTCTCTGTGTCATATATGTGAGTATATGCATAGTTTTGTATTTATATGTCATGTTTATGTAGTGCATATTGGAGGTGCTGACCCTTTGAGAGCTATATGCAATGAAATTTCATTTTAATGTATGCTGGTTAGTGTACATTCAAAGTGACCAAGTTATTATTCTATTCTATTCTATTATATTCTCCTCCGTATGACCATGGAGAAAATTACAGTCGTAATTTTGAAAAATGGTTGTAAGTCATTATGTTCTGTGTCATTGTAACTTTGAATGGTCATTAAGTGAACTGTTATAAGTCGAGGACTATCTGTATTAAAGTTAAAATGCTGTTCTTTCTCTATTCTGCTCACAAGGGGATAACAAATAGCCTGTTAGCTGGCCAGCTATATATGGGAAAGGAAAGGTGGATGAGCCGCCCCATTTTAAGGGAATGAAGGGAGATAATACAGAATTCTGTGTTCTGAATTCTGCTTTCAAAGTATGTTACATCTACTAAATGAAGTAGGGACGAGCTTTCATTGAATCGTTATCCTAAGTTAACATCCCCAGCATACTGGAACAAACAGTTCCAGGCTATTTTGCTGATATGGTTTTGCTGACTCTTTATCTATTCTATGGAATCCTGCGAACACACTCCCTTTGACAGAGATAATCATCTGCTACTGTTTACCCAGTCAGTTTTCTCAGACTGAAGATGCAGGACTCCCTTGATCTTTCAAAAGCATGTTGATTCTGTTTCAACAACCCCAAAATCTCTAATACCCATCCTGATGTTTTCTTTTTTTTAAAAAAAAAACTGAGTTGAAGTCATTAACTATGATAATCTAGAGAATGTAAAATACAGGTAGTCCTCGACATACAACCAGAATTGACCCCAAAATTTCTGTTGCTAAGTGAGACATTTGTTAAGGGAGTTTTGCCCCATTTTATGACCTTTCTTGACACAGTTGTTGAGTGAACGATTGCAGTTGTTAAATTAGTAACACTGTTGTAAAGTGAATCTGGCTTCCCAATGGAAGCTTGCTTGTCAGAAGGTCGCCAGAGGGGATCACATGATCCCCTGGACATAAGTATGAAGCAGCTGCTAAGTGTCTGAATTTTGATCAAGTGACCATGAGGATGCTGTTATGGTCATAAATGTGAAAAACAGTCATAACTCGCTTTTTTCAGTGCTTTGAACAAATTTGTTGTAAATTGAAGACTATCTGTAATTTTCCACTGGTCCAAGTTCTAACTTTCCTGCAGAAGGAATGGCATTGTCAACACTGTATTGATCCTGTGTTGTTTTTAATAATGAACTGTATGCTTGATATGGTTTTATAAATTGATTAAGCAAAAATGAATGAATTAGAGTTATTTTGTGTTGAAACAAAGTCAGGCTGAATCCAAAGGCTACAAAAGTAAAAATAAACCAGGAAGAGGCATGTCTGTATTTTTACCCATGCTAAAGCAGGAGATAATCTAGAAAAGGTATTTATCACCTTGTTTTCTTTAGTTAAAATATACTACTTCTATCAGCATGACCATTGTCCTTTCATGAGAATATAATCCAAGCTACTGAAAAGATACACTGCTCCTTTGAAGAATATAATCAACCAAGAAAACAGATATTTTATAAACACATCTAATAAAGAGCAAGCACCCTATTACTGGAAAATTTATGAGTTCTATTGATGATGACTGCACTACACAATATTATTAGATCTCTGTCTTAGACACAAATATACACACTCCTATATACACACACACCAACACACAGACACTCAACTTCCCTCTGCCCACCCGTAAAGCTGCAGCCAACAGAGATGTGTGGCCTCAACCCCACATCAGCTGATCGGTTAATAACAGGATAACATACATTTACAATAAAACACACACCCACACCCAAACACACACAAAAGGCCTCTGCGATACTGTACCTAAGAGCTGACATTGTTCCCCTGTGATGGAAGTTTGACTCACATCTGAAAAATCAAGCAGAATACGGGGAGGAAAAATGAATAGCAAAATAAAAGAGAGTGGGAGAATAAAATGAACTGTTTTGTCCCCAAACTTCCCAGGATATTTTTCCCTTTCCCTCAACAACCATTAATCAACCTCACGAAAAGCATGAAATAACCCATCAGGGAATCCTACTCTGTGATTTTAAACCGACAGCTGCAAATCGCTGAACAAAGGATCAAGACTAGAAGCCACTGTAGAGAACTACTGTTCTCCTTTACCACCCACACACAATTTGTGTCACATTGTCATCCAAGGGGCCAGGGTGATAATAGATAGGGCGTGGGGCACCCCAGAGTGAAGAGGGAAAAAAACAGACTAAAGGAAGAATGAGGTATGATTCCTTCCTTTCTATAACTCTCTCTGGCTTATTCCGAGTTACAATGCCTGAATGTAAATGTTGTATTACCAGTCACATATTGCATTCTTATGCATTTAGGAATATGCATATTCCTTTCTTATGCTCCATCAGGAAGTCACAGAGCACGAGACAGATGGCCAACTTTGAGTTATCCAGATATAACTGAAAATGCATTTTTCATTAGCCACATTCAGGATGGCTTTTTGTAAAAGGATGTTGAAGTTCAGCAATATTTGGAAGGCCATTGTGGGAAACCGTTGCATTCTCTGAGATATTATTCTAATGGTTTAGCAATATGTGTTCAAATAGAAATAAATAACATACAAATTATATTGCCTAGTAAACATTTTGTCCTTCAATTTTGTCTATGTTGCCCATGAGACCAAAGATGACCTCTCTTCTTGACCTCACATTTAATCAAATGCAGCTGATATGAGTATGATTCAAGATCAACTTCCTGTTTTTTGTTTTTAATTTTCCTTTGGAAAAAATGTTTATAGCATGCTATGCCTATTACGTTTTCTACTGGCTTGCCAGGCCCTGGGTTAACGTAAGATTTGCTTTGCCTTAAATGTATTCAGATATAATTAAGGTCTTAGTCTAAATGCCCATCATTAAAACAACATAGCTAATTATGTGCAAATCTCCTAAAATCAAAACTGGATGTTTTTAACAAGGCTATTTTTTTAAAAATCATAAGTTTAAAAATAATAAAAGGAAGGCGATTAGGAATGGTATAGAAAGATTTCTACATTATACACTATATAAAGATCAGGCAGTCAGGATAAACTGGCAAGTGAATTTAAGACACTGTTTATACAACAGTCTGTTCTGTTTATATGCTTAAAGTGTTTTGCAAACAGCAACACAAAACAATTAATTAAACAAATCTAAAATGCTTTAAGAAAAGCAAATCTTGGAACTTTCTCTAAAGGAAGTCTGCCAAGGCCATTCATCAGTAGCTTTTAGGAATATGGTGAATCTCTATTTCAATTATCTTCTTTTAAAGTT
Source organism: Natrix helvetica (assembly GCF_964273705.1). Lineage (NCBI taxonomy): Eukaryota > Metazoa > Chordata > Lepidosauria > Squamata > Natricidae > Natrix > Natrix helvetica. Next base: position 16,492,919 of record NC_138554.1, read on the forward strand.
ACCTTACTGTTGCTGAGGTTTTGACTTTACACATGTTGGTTTTGTTCTTTTGAGAGTCAAAACTGTTTACTCTTTTTATCACATTTTCATTTTATTGAATATTAAATTATGTCTTGTGAGCCTGGCATACGTAAAGGGTGTCAGACAATAAAAATAAAATGACAGCAACCAAAATAATTTCAGTAAAATATTAGTTTAATTGACCTGTGATAGAACAAATGCTAACACAGAATTCATCACCAATTAAGGGGCTAATGTACATTAAATCAAGTTTGTTGCTTAAATTCAGTGGTAAAAAGACACCATTTATGCCAGTCTATTGATGAAAATTATAAAAACAGACTTACAAACTTAAGGAACACTTTCCCCCAAACTTTCTGTTAAAATAAGGTTTATTGCACACAGGTTTTTTTTAATGATAGGGGAAGAGAAAAGAATTTGGGCTATTTTTTTTGAGTGAAGACACATTCAAGAGTAACTGCCTATATTGGGCAGCAAAAAAAATTGATAAAGAAGTTTGATGAAATAAATAGGCAGCAATAAGAACAATGCTCAGACTGTGCAGATTGAAGACCATACTTCCAGCAAGCCAATATTAATCAATGCTTACAAAATCTCAAGGCTCCTAAGAGAGCTTGTGGGGAGAAAGCCAAAATTGTCAACAGATCATGTGAAAAAGGAGGGACTTGTTGATGAAATATCAAACCAAAATATAATCCATGTCCATCTTGGACTCTTGGGCATTCACTTAATATGAGCCAACACTATGTGGCAGCAGCCAAAAAGCCAATGCAATCCTAGGCTGCATTAATGGATAGAATTAATATCACATGAAGTTTAAGTACCGCTTTACAAAGCCATAGTAAGACCACACTTGGAATACTGCACCCTGTTCTGGTCACCACAGTATAAAAAAGATGTTGAGACTCTAGAATGAGTGCAGAGAAGAGTAACAAGAACAAAGCTAAACAAAGGAATTGGGTATGAAAAGAAGGGCTGGGGGAGACATGATTGCAGTTTTCCAATAGTTGAAGGGACTGCCACAAAGAAGAGTGGGTCAAACTATTTTCCAAAGCACCAGAAGGCAAGACAAGAAACAATAGATGGAAACTAATCAAGGAGAGAGGCAACATAAAACTAAGGAGAAATTTCCTAATGGTGAGAGCAATTAACCAAATAACAGCTTGCCTTCAGAAATTGCCGGTGCTTTATCACTGGAGGTTTTCAAAGAGAGACTGGACAACCATTTATCTAAAATGATATAGGGTCTCCTGCTCAAGCAGGGGGTTGTATTAGAAAACCTCCAAGGATCCTTCCAACTCTATTATTCTGTGTTCTATATTCATACACAAAGCCATCTTCATGTCTGTCAAACACTCTAGCGCTGGCAATCTTCCTTGACCAATTAGCATAGTTTGGTCCCAGCATTAAAAACATTATATGGCTGTTGAGTCTGCACCTAATTATTTCTGCTCATTGCTTTGGCAAAGCAATTCGAAGTGTTGAGGAGGATAAACAGAGATTATATCGGATTTGGGCACTTCCAACAAGGAACGTTCCTGGTTTCACATTAAATCTTTATTTAGAATATGTTTCTGGGGCATGGTATGTGGGTATGTATGTTTCCTCATCATCAGTAGGAAAATGAAATATATACAGAAGGTTGCATTTCTGGAAATCATACAAATGTTTTTATTTAGGATTATTATACTTAGGGCATTACCTGATTACTCAGCCTAAGGAATTTAATCTTAACAGGTTTCTCTTCTGAACACAGTATCTTAGACTCAGTGGTGTGAAGGCAGTAAAGGCAATAATTTTGGCATCTGCGGGCATAGAAACCCACTACTTATTTTCTTAACACTTGTTTGTTGTTAAAAAGGGTTTTTTTGTTACCTTGGAAGAATGAAGGCATAAAGAATAGACATACCGCGAAGAGAGCAACTATTTTACCAGTCAGGATCCAGCCTTTTATAACCAGATATATAGCTAAGAAAGAACTTTCAGGGTGTGTAGAGATCTTCTGAGGGAAAGCGGGCTGGACACAGAAGGCCAAACTGAAGACAAAAATACTATTTTGGGTGGCTGACGAGGTGATGGGACATATTAAGCTTTACTTAGATTTAACAGCTGCAGCTTAGAATATTGTGCAACAGAAGAAACCCTTCTGTTTGGCTTTAAGGTTTATGTTCACCTTTCTGATATGTGCATTTCCACCATGTAATTAATTGTTCAGATAGAAGAAACAACATGAGGTAAATTCAACTTCTATTCTTTCTGGTGAATGCTACAAAATGTACACCAAGTTATTTCTTTTTATCTACTCTTTCATAAAGAAATCAGCTTGCAAATTAATTTGTTTTGGGTTATTAGATTGTGTTCTTTCCAAATACGAAGGAAAACCAAGAACATACATGCTTTCTCTAAGCAATATATGCTTTTTTTATGTCACATTAGAATAAAGTGGAAGTAAAGCTGAGTGATCTTGAATGGTTTTATTCTATCAGATTATTCTCTAAGACTTACATCTTCCATACCTCTAATTAGGCATCCTGCTTTAACAAAGATCAGAATTCTACAGGACCTTAGGGGAAATTTTATTGAACATTATTGTACAAGGCTACATTTTCTAGCTGCTGTTTCCTATCTGCAAAATGGGAATAATAATGAGATCTATTGCTGTCTATTGGGAAGAATGAAACAAAGCACTGATCATAACGATACTAATAATTTCATGGACCAAAGGCCACAACTGTAATAAATAAATTGTCATTTTTAGCCATTTTTCTTTTCACTTAAATGGTCAATTTCTTTTCACTGCTCTCCCAGGCAGAATGTAAGAGAATTTTGGCTAGTGCCAGTACCAAGGAAGTTTTAAAATGGCATAGAAAACAATGACCTAACGGGGAAAAATAATTTGGCAAATTCGAAGTCATGCTGAGTAACAGTATAGCAATGTAACAATAAACAATGCAAGCCAAATCACATGAAACAGACTCTTGTAGATACACATAAGCAAAGAGAATGGAAAAGCCAAAGCAACTTCATCCAAATATACAAAATGTACTGTAATTAAGAGCAGATCAAGATAGTCCCGGACTTGTAGAATTAATGGGAAACCTTTAGAAAGTAAACCTTATGTTGAGGGAATCCAAAGGAAAAAAGATACTAAGAATTTATCAGATTGGCTTAGCATGGCTGGAATGTGATGGAAAATATAAATGGAACAGAGTATGTTTGGAAAAGAAGTATATCCCGTAAGAAAGACTCTGAAAATGAGCAAATAACTGTTCAACATTTCTAAAAAAAAAAAAAAAATCCAGTTAAGAACATAATGGTAAACAATGCAACCCAGAAGAGAGTATAAGGAGAATAAAATACCTATCAACCCATCCAGAAGGGAAAAAAAGGTATGGTATAGGTATTATCTGATTTAATCACCACTAGGATGGAGCCATAGCAGAACTATCTATAGTCTTTGTGAATGGATTCACATGATGCTTGAACGGAAGCATAAAGAGAGGACATTCTGAGTCATGATATTGGACAGCAAGCAAATGTAATATATATTATATTTATCGTTATTTATTTTAAATTCTGCTTCTCGGTTTACAGCCCCAAAAATCATACCCAGAAAAACAATGAGCTGCTTGTGTGTAGGTGTGTGTTTGTGATCTCAAGACACACTACCCCGTTGCTCTGATCCTAAAATAATACATTCAGGTGAACCTGGCATCCCAGTCCACACTTTTTCCCATTAATTCTAGGCTCACTTGCTATCTAAGGGCTGAAACCAAACGGGAATCCTGGATGTACGTGTGGCTATAATTTCCTCCCAAGAACAAGAAGCAGGACATTTGGCCCCTGTCCTAATTAAGCTCTAATCACAGATTATAGTTTGGTTCTCACTTCAGTAACTTGCCTTAGACAGCTAGTTTCCACCTGGCTGAAGGTCACACTTCAGGAATGTTAGTGAGAAGGCGATTAATGGATTAAACAAAGCCAGAGGAGAGAGATGAAGACTTAAAAAAACAAACCCTATCAGAAGGTGCCACTGGGAACAAATGATGGTGAGGGGAAAGCAAAGGAAACAGAGCTTTCTCCCTGTTAGAAGGTGGGTAGCTGAGCACATGGTTCTTACTGGCAAATGAGGCTAACAAAACGGGTTAAACATTACCTCAAGTGAAACGTTGGGGGAGGAGAGCAAACCGTGATAAATGGGAAGAAACTATCCAATTTCACTTGCTTACCTTCCCTGGCAGTTTCACTAGGATCCCAGATCCGTCCTGGACTGCTTCTTGCCTGTCCATCCCCCTCTGGTTTTCCCTCTTCATCATCTTCCACTTTGGTTACTGTGAACTGAGGCATGTTCAAAGCAAAACTTTCTTCCAAATCAGGACACAAAGAACCGAAAGTGTCAGTGGGTCAGGTGACAGGTAGCCCCAGGGAATGGGAGGGAAAGGGTGTGAGCATGCAGTGCGAGGGAGACACACCTCTCTGGGGATATGTGTGTGTTCAAGTGTATGCATGCCACGAAGAGTTATTTACAACCCTGCTACTAAGAAGATTACTCTCAGGGCATACTGCTATGCTGCGCTAGTCTGCACATTCTTTACATCACAGCAGCAGTACGCAATCTCTTGCTTTCTGCCAAGAATTAATGCAGCCCTGCTAACAGGTACAAATGCTAGTTAATAATTGTTCGGCCTTCCATAAAGAGTGCTTGAGAAGTTGTATTTGGGAGACGCTGTACTGTTTGTCCGCCTTAAAGGGAAAAAAGTATCATAAACTTGAAATGACAAAGAACTAATTACAATTGTAATGCAAAGAGCACGAGTCAACAAAATGTAGTCCTACTAGCAGTGCCTGTAGGACGAGTAGTTTATTCTGCAAAAGCAAAGCAACTCCCATCAGAAGACAATTCAATCTTGACAAACTGTCCTTCCCTAAAGCCAGAATATGATTGTATAATGGTACAGAATATGTATCCACATACATTTGAGTGTATATGGCTGCATAGTAGAAGCTGTTCCTGGAGGAATGAATCCCTGTTTTTCAATTTTCCCCGGGAAGGTTTTCTTTTAAATGCATAAACTTGAAATTTAGGCATAAGAATTATCCAGCCAAGATTGAATCCTACTTTGGGTTGCAAAAAGGCTAGTAGGAGAGTGCACGTCTGCATTGTCATGTTCAGAAAGGAAGAAGGCTCAAACTAACTGGGAGTTGCTGGGGAAGAAAAGAGGACCGGGAGTTGGCACTCAAAATATATCTCACTAGATATTACACATTACAGATAAAGATAGTACATAGAACTGAGAAAAATGGTGGCTGGGTCCACACTGTTAAGGTTAATTCTGACTATTCTCAATAGTCTGTTAAACCCATAGTTAAACCACATTTTACAATCATCTTCACTCCATAGCTAGTTCTATCATAGATCTCAAATCCCTTTGAGAAAAGACTCCATGTCTTCTCTATTTACACTTTGTACACTAATTTACTTAAACTTCAATGTATGAAAACAACATGTGTGTGTGTGGGGGGGGGAGACGGGAGACACGGGGGGGGGGGGAGGGAGATTAAGACAGAAAGCTGTCCAGTTGTATTTTCTACAATCTTACACATGTCATTTATACTATCAACATGACAAGATTACAGACAAGGGCATAACCAATTTAAAAAGCACATCAACTTAATCTGAGATTATGATGTAATTGTTTGGCCCAACAAAAACAATGAAATGCTAGTTATCTACAAAACCCCTTTGTGCCTTACTACCTTAGCATGGCTCTAGAAAGGCAGAAGAGAAGCTGTAGTTAGTAAACAGGCTGTGATACAGTTTGAAGAGATGAACCCAATGAATAAAAGTGTTTGAGCATAAAGTTTATTTAAGTCCACAATTATTCTTTGTTCCTATACAATGGTTCACTTACTACATAAATATCAAGTCTCTGAGGTAGATCAGACTAGAAACGATAAGCTATGAATGCTAATGATTCTACTTTGATCTTTTATCTGATAGGTTTTGTTGTTGTGGCTCTTTCTAATGTCCCTCAAAGTTATTACTATTACAACCAGGTGTGGAGAACGAAAGCATCAAATAAGTTCAAAAATCTTTAATGGGCTCACTGACTGGTTTCTCTTCATCAAGATTTAAAAGCCCTTGTTCATCAAGATTTAGAAACTCTTGTTCAACAGGCTGCACTTAAACGTTAAACCACAGTTTAAAAGCAATCATCTTGTACTAATACACCATTTGATTGCATCTAAACGTTAACACAGCCAGAATTTTCATATATGGTATAGCAATAGTATTTAGATTTATATATCGCTTCACAGAGTTTCACAGTCCTCTTTAACTGACTTAGAGTCAGCATATTGCCTCCAACAATCTGGATCCTCATTTTACCAACCTCAAAAGGATGAAAGGCTGAGTCAACCTTGAGCCGGTCAGGATCAGTAACGACTCCAGATTCAGAAAACAAATTTTCCCTCGTGAATTGATAGTTACATTTTCTGCAAAGATATACTCAGAATTAAAGAACTCAATTGAAATTTTTGAAACTAAGAATTTATTTTTTGAAAATATTTCCCAGATATATAAATTGGAATTCCTCTCAGAATATTACCGTATTTTTCGGAGTATAAGACGCACCCTTTTCCCTCAAAAAAGAGACTAAAAATCTGGGTGTGTCTTATACACTGAATACAGCATTTTTTGGCCTCCTGAAACCCCGCCCCCTTCACCAAAATGGCCGTGGGTGGCTTTATGGAGGCTTTCAGAGAGCTCCTGGGGAGGGCAGAAATGAGCAAAAAACAGGCCGTTTTTTGCTCAATTTCCCCCCCCCCAGCCCCCATGAACATTCTATAAGCCCCCTAAATGGTATCCATGCCCTTTTTTTTGACAAAAAACAGGCCGCGTTTTTTAAAATCATTTTTGCCCCCCAGCCCCCAGGAGCACTCTGCAAGTGTCCTAAAGGGTATCCATGCCCTTTTTTTGAAAAAAAAATGGGCCTGTTTTCACAAAAAATGGGCTGTTTTTTGGGAGATTTGCAGAGTGCAAAAACCTTTTTTAAAAAATTGCCTCTTCAAAACCTTGGTGCGTCTTATGCTCCGGTGTGCCTTATACGCTGAAAAATACAGTAATCAGTCTGGGAATAATATTCCTTTTGAGATAATTCATCTTTCTCCAAAGAGTAAGGTTTAATTAATTACACTCATCTATCAATATCAATTCCTATTTGGGCCAGATAACAGAGTATCCTGTATATTATTAAAGGCATTTATTTTTTCACCCATCAACAAGTGATAGTAGTATAAACAAAAAAAGTTACCTGCAAATAAAAAAAATAGTGTTATAATGACTTATATACTACACCTTAAATCTCTCTCTGCTGTCTAAAAGCACAAGCCAAGAGTTCCCTGCGTATATTAAAAAGCAAGAACATCTAGTTCATTTAAAGTGGAAATACAGGACAAAATATGCCATTAATTTTTATTTTAGATTCAAGCAACTCATATCTTAATTCATTTTTGAATTCCAAAGGAAATCCAAATATATTTAGGACAGCTATCACATATTGTTTATGTACCTTGCCAAAGGTTTTTTCATCAATAAAATTACAAATTAGTATCTTTTTATTCAAGTGTATTACATACATGACCAACTTAACATTGTTTGCTACTTGCCTAATATTCATAAACTCTGCTTGATCATTCTTAATAACAAATATCATTTGCTGTACTCTATTTGCTAACTGCTGTTAAAATCTTGGTATTAACATTAATCAATGAGATGAACCATAATTAGGACACTGAGTATGATCTTTATCTGCTTTTGATAAAATAAGACAGGTTAGATGCCAGTGATAAAATTCCCTTATCAAATATTTCTTCATTTACCTGACAAAGTTTTGGCAAAAAACAATATATAAATGTTTTATACCACTTGACAGGAAACCCACCTAGTCCACTTGCTGTTTTGAAAATTATCTATTCAATCTCTACATCAGATAGTACAGCAAAGGTAAGTTGTTTTTCTGTACCGTATATGTGGTAAATTAATTTTATTTTTAAAGAGCCTCTATATATCAAGTACATTCTTTGGACTATGACATAATTTTGAATAAAAAAATAAAATTTGAAATTAAAAGCTACTATTAGTTTCTATATTTTTTACCAATAACAGGTTGGGTCACTTTGAGCCAGTCACTTTCTCTCAGCCAAACTCACTTCATAAGGTTGTTATTGTGTGAAAAATAGGAGAAGGGAGGAATATTATAGTTAGCATCTTGAGTTATTTATAATATTTTTATCATTTTTAAAAAATTAAGAAATGAATGGAGTAAAGAATTGGAGGTCCTTCTAGTGCCTAAACCAGGGCTCAGCAACCGATTGGCTCTGGAGCCGCATGTGGTTCTTTCATCCCTCTGCTGGAGCTCCCTGTTGCCAGTCAGCTCCACAATTGATAGGGTTAGGGCTTTTTGTTAGGACAGGTAGAAGAAAAAGGACGCCATGTTAGGAGGAGACTCTATGGTGGGGGAACCAGACCTCCTGTCAGCAGAGGACGCCATGTTAGGAGGAGACTCTATGGTGGGGGAACCTCCTGTCAGCAGAGGAAAAAGGATGCTGAACTAGGAGGAAACTATCATGGGGGAACCGGACTTCCGGTCGGCTTCAGAATTGAAAGGGGGGCTTTCAGTTAGGACCTTTGCGGCTCTTTAAGTGTTTAAGGTTGCCAATCCCTGGCCTAAACAATGGGAGAGTGTTTCAAATTCTTTAGCAAGAATATCAATGGACCTCAAAATACCACTTATACAACAAAAATAGTAAGTGTGTGTGTGTGTGTGTGTGTGTGTGTGTGAGAGAGAGAGAGAGAGAGGAGGGGGGGTAACTGCAGCTAAAATTGTGTACCTTTTTATTTTGTCGTATTTTTCACTGTTAAAAAACATTATTTTATGGTTTTTTTGTTTCTCTGTCATTATTTTAAAAGCAATGAAAGAATAAGGTTTTTTTAAAAAAAAGTTGGGGAAAGCATGCTTCCAAATACCAGTTGCAGGGAAAGAACAGCTGGAAAGAAATACACCTCCATCTCTTGTTTGGGAGCACAGCAGAGACATCTGTCTGGCCACTATTAGAGCAAAATTCTGGCTTAAGATGAGCTTTGTGTCAATACAACTAGGCTATTCTCTTAAAAGAATATAAGAAAAAATGGAAATGGAGTCATTAATAATATTAACATACATATCATCAAAGTAAATCAATCCTTCGGGTTATGGTTGATATTTGTATTTATATTAGAGAGAATATCTAACTATCTGGCTGGTTTATTCTGACTCCAGAATTGTGAACAAAGAGCTTCAGAATTTTGTTCAGCACCTAGAGTTTATTATATAACCTGAAAGTCCTGTTATCATATCATATCATATCAGATTAGGACCTGTTACATGCAAAGCAGCAGGTAATTTAGGGTGCCGCCAAATATAAAGGCTTTCGTTATTGTGCCTGTTACCCAGTCATGTGACCCAGAGCAGAACACTTCATTATTATGAAAGAGAGCACACCTCCCATTCTTGCATAACAAAAAAATATGATTAAAAATCTCATCTGAACAGAAAGGGGAAAAACCATCATGAAAAAGCAGAAAATGGCCCTTAATTACCATATTTTTCTGAGTATAAGACGCACCAGAGACACACCGTGTTTTGTCAAAAAAAGGGCATGCATAGCCTTTATGAGACTTATAGAGTGCTCCTAGGGACTGGGGGGGGGGGCAAAGTTAAGCAAAAAGTGGCTCATTTTTCACTCATTTCTGCCCTCCCCAGCTCCCAGGAGCACTCTGAAAGCCTCCTAAAGGCTATGCACAGCCATTTCGGTGAAGGGGGCAGGGTTTCAGGAGGCAAAAATGCTGTATTGATGCACCCCGATTTTCAGCCTCTTTTTTGAGGGAAAAAGGTGCGTTTTATACTCCGAAAAATACCGTAACCTGAGAGCTTGCTTGGAAGGCAATGGTTCACAATCTGACTTCCAGAAAAACCTATATATATGTATGTATGTGTATGTGTGTATATATATATATATATATGTATGTATGTATGTATGTATGTATGTATGTATGTATGTATATGTATATATACATATACATACATACATATATCTTTCAATATAATCTAACAGCATCTTCACCTGTCTTTTTAAAGTTCTGGCTGTTCCAGGTTTTTTTCCAATGTTCTCTGCCTCAGCTCTATGAGCACAGGTCTAAACTAATGCCCTGGACTGGAAGAAAAGGAAATTGAGATTAGTATACTGTATACTAAATGAGAATTTACAATTTAGAGCTAAACTCTATGCTTTTTAACTCCAAGAACTCCAAGAAGTCTAAATATAAATTCATCTTCATATTGCAATCACAGAAAAGGCCAGCTAAAACTAAAATGATGCATTTCAAAAACACCAAAATGGCCTAACTTGCGCCTTTGATTTAAATCTTCCAGTTGAGCTTATCATTTCTTTCTCTGATTTGTAAACATTTTCCTTGATTGCCACATTTGTTTAAACTGACAGCACTGTAACACAAAAAACACTTGGCTATGCTGCAAGAATCTTGGTAGGCAAGTTTCTCTCCTATTGCATTCTACATTTAGCATTATAAATACTGTACAGATAAACTGACAATAGCAAAGATCTGATTCTAGAAGAAAAAAAAATCCTTGTAATTTGATGTTTATATTTGCTATACTTTTCAGCCCAAAATAATGCTGAAAAAACATGTAAAATAGCTCCAGACTCTTCATCATCAAGTTACTGGTAAGTTAAGCGAATACAATCAAATTTGCTATGATGGGAGAAATCAGTAAAAGAAAAATTGAATCAAACGATGGACAGGATGACACGTGGAGGCGGGGATTTACAGGAGGGAGTCTACAGAAAAACACACCCCAGAAAAAACAATGCTCCCAATGTGCTTCTATTTATTATATTTATTCATTGAATAAATATGCCCACCGTTCTAAATCTCACTCGGAGTTTGGTGACTAATAATACTAAAAAACAGAACAAAAACAATGGGTGGTCATAGAAATCAAATAAATAAGGCTTATGGAAAGGCATTTTGGCAACACCTCAGTTTCTTGGCAAAAGCTCCCTTCCTTCCTTTTGCCCAGTCATATGACTCAAAGCAGAGCATTTGCTGGCCACTCCTTGTTTCCCAGTACACATATACATACAAAAACACACAGAAGCAACATTAGTTGAAAGCAGACATACACACAAGACTACTCATATGTCTATTACAATGTTGGCGAACCTTTTCGGCACCAAGTGCCAAAACAGGAACGTGCAGGGGTAGCACCGGAAACCGGAAGAGCATCTCCTTGGCGTGCATGTGCAGGAGTGCTGGGAACCAGAAGAGCAGTTCCCTGGCACACACGCATGCACCGGAAAGGTGACCTTCCGTTTTCCAGCATCTGCACCGGTCAATTGGTCTTCCAGTTTCTGGCACGCATGCACAAGTGAAGAGCAGCGGGCTGGCGCACATGTGCATGCCAGAACCTGGAAGAGCAATGGCGACAATTGGAGTGCCTGGAGAGATGGCTCTGCATGCCACTTCCAGCACAACTTCACCATCACTAGCCTATTATATCCTCCCATGTATATGCCCACAAAGAAGCAACATACTAGATGTGCAGTCACCTTGAACAAACTCTTAACAGATATACAAATACTTACACCATAAGAGAGGATACAAGTGCACATAAGGAGAAAGTGTATGTTGTACACACAAACGCAGCATGTTACTTTCTTACACAGAAAAAAATATGGACACCTCCTATGATCACGGCTGCTAAAGGGTACCAAAAACCATCTTCTTTCTTACTTTTTCTCCCTGCTTTCCCAAGCTGTCTACCAAGGTATTGTTAGTATATTTAAATACCTTAGAAGGTGGTAGCAGCTGTCTACCAAGGTACATTTATCTGTATTTAGATACCCTAAAAGGTGGTAGCACTTAACCGATCTTGGAAACTAAGCAGATTCAGACTTGGCTAGCATTTGGATCCAGGAAATCATCAGGGTCATTGACTAGGCTGGTTAAAAAAAAAACAAAAAAGCAGAAGTAATGCTGCCCAAAAAATTAAATGGGAACAATCACCAGAAGTTGAGCTCAACCTCAATGTGGGAGGGAGATCTTTATCTTATTTATCTATCACATTTCTATAGCTACCTATTTTATGAATATAACTCTGGGTAGTATATAATAAAAACAATAAAAAAAACCTTCTTAAATAACTATGAAAACACAATAAATAAGCATATTAAGACAATGGGAGAATGTTTAAAATTGATATATAATGCCATTTTTTAATGTTTATATCCCATCTTTATTCACTGCAACTCAAGTTACTATATATAATGCTCCTACCTCCTAATTTTCCCATTAACAACTCTGTGAAGTGGATTGAGCAGAAAAAGGATGAAGGGACCAAAGTCATCCAGCTAGCATTCATGACTAAAAGAAGACTAGAAGCCAGTTCCTTGATTTCTAGGCTGGTGCCTTATACACCACTGAAGTTGCTATCACTAATCGGTTACTTTTCCTTTTCTCTCCAGCCCCAAAAATATGATCCTACTGTCTTTTGTTTAATAGGAACTGTATGTTAGAAGTATTGAAATGCAAGCAGTTTTAAAACAAACATCTCATAATATAATTAAGGGAAGCAGTAAGGGCCTCAGAACAACTGAGACACTGGTTAGCTGGTTGCACAGTTTATCTTCATTCATGTTTATCCATATGTAGAGTTGCTATAAGAAAAGACAAGCTCGCTTATGTATGCTAGATATAGCGTCTTCATAAAGCAAATAACCACACAATTATGGCAAAAACCACAGGTGGCTCTGTAGGTCTAAGTGTTTTTACCACATTTGGCAAATTTTAGGTGTGTTGACTTCAACTCCCAGAATTTCCTAGCCATTGCCAAATTTGAAAAGCACTGTTCTAATGAGGTAAAACATGAATGCATTTACAACTGTTAAGAGGGTCAGAAGCCCCTTTCTTACTTTTTTCTTTTGCTCTTTTCTTTCTTTTTCCTATTTTCTTTCTTACCTTTTCACTATTTTCTTACTTTTCTATAATCTGTATTGTTTTTATCTAGTTTACAATAATACAATACAATAGCAGAGTTGGAAGGGACCTTGGAGGTCTTTTAGTCCAACCCCCTGCCTAGGCAGGAAACCCTATACCAGTGATGGCGAACCTTTTTTGGCTCGCGTGCCACAAGTGGGGGGAGCGCGGGGGTGGTCGTGTGCGGGCGTGCCGCACCCATAATGCAACGCGTGATCCCCCAGTGCACATGCGTGCACAACAAGCGCCCCCCATTTTTACATGCTTTTTTTGCCCTCCCCAGGCTCCAGAGGCTTTATAGGAGCCTGGGGAGGGTGAAAAGAGCCTCCCCCGCCCCCTCCGGACGCCCTCCGGAGGCTTCAGGGACCGTCCGGAGGCTTCCCTGAAGCCTTCGGAACGCTTAAAACGACCCTCCGAGCAACCCGGAAGTCACTTCTGATTTGCTCGGAGGGTGGTTTTAAGCGTTCCGAAGACTTCAGGGATGGCTCCGGACGGTCCCTGAAGCCTCCGGAGGGCATCCGGGGGGGTGGGGGAGGCTCCTTTCACCCTCCCCAGGCTCCTATAAAGCCTCTGGAGCCTGGGGAAGGCAAAAAATAGCTTTTAAAAAAGTGAACTCAGCTGGCCAGCGTGCGCATGCGCCTCGCATGCCCCTCACGTGCCCTGACAAATGGCTCCGCGTGCCACTTGTGGCACGCGTGCCACAGGTTCGCCATCACTGCCCTATACCGTTTCAGACAAATGGCTATCCAACATCTTCTTAAAGCCTTCCAGTGTTGCACAACTTCTGGAGGCAAGTTGTTCCACTGGTTAATTGTTCTAACTGTCAGGAAATTTCTCCTCAGTTCTAAGTTGTTTCTCTCCTTGATTAGTTTCCACCCATTGCTTCTTGTCCTGCCCTCAGGTGCCTTGAAGAATAGTTTGACTCCCTCTTCTTTGTGGCAACCCGAGATATTGGAACACTGCTATCATGTCTCCCCTAGTCCTTCTTTCTATTAAACTAGACATACCCAGTTCCTGCAACCGTTCTTCATATGTTTTAGTCTCCAGTCCCTAATCATCTTTGTTGCTCTTCTCTGCACTCTTTCTAGAGTCTCCACATCTTTTCTACATTGTGGTGACACTTCACGTGATCTTGATTCTATCCCTCTGTTGATGCAGCCTAGAACTGTGTTGGCTTTTTTGGTAGCTGCTGCACACTGCTGGCTCATATTTAAATGGTTGTCCACTAGGACTCCAAGATCCCTCTCACAGTTACTACTGTTGAGCAAGGTACCACCTATACTGTACCTGTGCATTTCGTTTTTCTTGCCTAAATGTAGAACCTTACTCTTTTCACCATTGAATTTCATTTTATTAGATAGTGCCCAATGTTCAAGTTTGTCAAGATCCTTCTGTATCTTAAACGTATCTTCTGGAGTGTTGGCTACTCCTGCCAGCTTGGTGTCATTTGCAAATTTGATGAGTTCCCCATTTATTCCCTCATCCAAATCATTGATGAAGATGTTGAAGAGTACTGGGCCCAAAACAGAGCCTTGGGATACTCCACTGCCTACTTCCCTCCATGTAGATGCAGTTCCATTGAGGACTACACGTTGAGTGTGGTTGGTCAGCCAGTTACGAATCCATCTGGTGGTGATGCTGTCCAACCCACATTCTTCTACTTTATCTAGTAGTAAGTTATGGTCTACCTTATCAAATGCCTTACTGAAGTTCAAGTAAACTATATCGACAGCATTCCTCTCGTCCACTAATTTTGTCACTTTGTCAAAGAATGCAAGATTAGTCTGGCATGATCTGTTTTTGACAAGCCCATGTTGGCTTTTGGCTATCACTTTGTTTGCTTCTAGATTTTGGCTAATTCGTTGCTTGATTATCTTTTCCAGAATCTTTCCTGGTATTGAGGTCAGGCTGATAGTCTGTAGTTTCCTGGATCTATTTTTTTCCCCTTTTTTGAAGATTGGAACCACATCAGCTCTTTGCCAGTCCTCTGGTAGTTCCTCGGTGTTCCAGGATCTCTGAAAGATACAGTTCAGTGGTTCTGAGATCTCATCTGCCAGGTCATTCAGAACCCTGGGGTGTAATCCATCCAGTCCTGGTGATTTGAACTCGTCTAGGGTAGACTGGTGCTCGCTTACCATTTTCTTCTCCATTTCAACTTGTGTTCCTAATCTGATTTTTGTGGTGCTATTTTTAATAGGTTGGACTGTTTTATCCCTTTGTGTAATGACAGATGCAAAACATGAGTTAAATAGTTCTGCTTTCTTCCTGTTGCTTGTTACCTTGCCACTTTCTCCTAGCAATGGACCAATTGTTTCCTTAACTTTTTTCTTGTTTTTAACATGTTGGAAGAAGCTTTTTTTTGTTATTGTTTACTTTTGTGGCAAGCCTTCCTTCATCGTGAGCCTTAGCTTTCCTCACTTCATCTTTACAGGCTCGGGCTATTTGCTGATATTCTGCCTTGTTAAAATCACTTTAATAAAGGTTATGAAAAAAGAAATACTCTGTCTATAGGTAACTACTAGAGCAGTAACAAGAAGAAAAAAGGAAAGGCCAATAGCAAAATAGGTGCAATGGCTTACATAAAAGTCTGCATGTAACATCTGTATGGACTATGAAAAAATAGTAAGTATAAATGAGAGGAGTGAATAGTGTGATATAAACATAGCACTTGGAAGAAAAGTGCTATTGAGGAGTAGGAGCTACAAACAAAACATTATTCTGGCTACTGTTTTTATTTGTGTACTCCAAAAATTGTTCTTGTGGAGAAAAAGGTATAAAATATAATTAAATAAATATACAAAATGATCCTGCTTCTTGAAGGATAGACATTAGCTGCAGGAGAACATGTACACATCAGTGCTCAGCAAAACTGGGCAAAAACTCAGCAAACCGACAACAAGGGAAAGGCAGCCTGCCAACTTTCACAATTAAACATGCCTCAGAACTGCCTCTTACCTAAATGTGATACAGTATTTGGAGAAAAACATCCCACAGGCATTGCAAAAAAAATCTAAAGGGACAAACACAACAGAAAACACCAGTTTTTGGATGCACATACATGCAACCTTGATTTCTTGAAGTAGGCAAGATTATTTATAGGTCATAACAAAGTGATGATGCCTGTGCAACTGATGACATGACTGTTGCAAAAGGAAAAAGGAAAAATGGTGCACTGCAGTAACTCCTTCGTGTCAAACTTGCCTCCAGGCAGCTACACAAATCACTGCAGTTCTCTGTGACTGCTGTCCGCTGCAGGGTGGAAAGGCCAATTGGATTGCTCCAGGCCAGGCAACTGATGGACCCAGTAGGGTTTCAGGGAAATATTCCTGAAACTGAGGCATGATCTGGCCAAGGCCTTATGTTGCTGCCTAGAATAGCCATTGTAGTGAGCCTGAAAAAACTTCAGCAACCCCTCCTTATCAAGAAAGGATCTGGTCACCCAAAAAAAGGCTGCCGGTTGGTTATTTCCAGGCACAATAAAAGCCCATTTTATCATTTGTTCTGTCACCAAATGAGTCCACATAAGGGCTCTTACTCATGCTCAGTTGGATTTGCTCTTTCGTCTTTCTCTAGATGTATTCACAAGAGTGTTTTCATTTCCCCAAGCTCCTCTGAAAACAAGAAGCTGCATGGCATCTCCAATTATGAAAAGTGTACACTGGTCCGAGATCCAGTTTAAGGCTCTTGTTGCCTGCTCATTCTACACATCTGTTAGACAAAGTCACTGGAATCTACTTGAGTTGGACATGAATTAGCAATACTTAAGACTTATATACCACTTCACAGAGTTTTACAGCCCTCTCGAAGCAGTTTTACAGTCAGCATATTGCCCCAAACAACAATCTGTGTCATTTTACCGACCTCAGAAGGATGGAAGGCTGAGTCAACCCCGAGCCAGTGAGAATCGAACTGCCGAACTGCTAGCTGTGAGCAGAAGTAGCCAGCAGTACTGCATTCTAACCACTGCGCCATCATGGCTCTTATCACTAAGCAAGTCTTATGTAAGTGATTGATATACAGTCTTGCTATCTGAAATAAATTTAACCTGGTTAAGCTTGAGGAAGTAGATAGGGTCCTTGGAGCTGTAAACTCTTCTACATTTTAGGTCGTCGCTCCTAGTTGGTCAAGGCCAGACAGGAGGAACATGTAGTTGTGTCCAAGCGGTAACCAATACTTTTTTGCAGAAGATCTCGAGAGGACATGTAGTGATGGTGGTATATCTGTCTTTGTTCTTCTAGATCTCTCATCAGTTTTTGATAGCACTGATCACGGTACCTTTTTGGATTAAGTCCATAGGTTAGAATGGAGGCCACTCTTTTGTAGTAATTCTCCTCTTTCCTTCAATCCTGTTGATGGGGATGGGGAGAGGTGTAATACTAAACCTCTCTTATGTGCAGTTCCTCAAGGCTCAACTCTCTCCCCACTCATATTTAACATCTAAATGAAATCACTGATTGAAGCTATTTACCAGCACAATCAATACCAAAATATTACTCAACTGTACAATTTGTTCAAGGTTCTTATCCAGTGACTGGAAGCTGTGGGGGCTTGGATGGGGGAGTATAGGATTCATCTCAACCTCAGCATATCCAAGTAGTTCTAGACCTCTGAACCTTCTAGATCTGCTTTTATGTCTCTTATTGCTATTGGAGTAGCATTTCACCAGAGTTAATAGGCCACCTGGAGGTCATTCTGAACAGCTCCAGGTCTAAATATTTTGCACAGATTTGTCCCATGCACCAGTTGTGCTCATTTCTGGACTATACAATGTTGGTCATTCATACTTTTGTCACCTCCTAATTGGATAACTGCATTGTGCTCTAAATGGAGCTTTCCTAGAAGAACACTCAGAACTTAAAATGTTTCACAATGCAGTGGTGCCTGGTTTGGGGTACTCTAAAGTTCCCTTGTGTAATACCACTGCTGTACAAGAGACTTTGCTTTCCAGTATACTTCCAGAGGCAATTCAAGGTCATCACCATTAAAAGCAGTCAGATTACTTGCTGAATTGACTATCTGAGCATTTCTGCCCAATTTTAGAATCCTTCAGGAACATTACACTGCAGATATCATCCTTATATACCAGGGCATCTGAAGGACCTCAAATTTTAATTTTAAACTATGACAGGATTAAAAACTTGTGAGACCATGTACTCATATAAGGTTTTGATGTTACACCTGAAATATCATAATTTGAGCAGGCTGAAAGCTCATGAAATCCTAGGTGATTTTTATATTAATGGATAAAATTCACCTAGGATTTCATGAGATTTCAGTATTGTAGGGGCCACCTACAATACTTTTATAAACCACCAGTTATCCACAGACTGTAGGATGGGAATGATTGCTAAAGAAGAATTCAGCTGTATCATACAATGTTTCATCTACTTACCCTTTCTTGAAATGCACCTAGGTTTTATGTTAATATATCTTGTAAAATAATATAAATTGAGGATTAAAGTTATTCACATATATACATACTCAATGAACAAAAAAAAAAATCAAAGGAATTATTCCCTTACTACAATTACTTCTTTCTACCAACATCTCAAAAAGGTGTTATCTGCAAAACAAAGCTGGAAGCCAAACATAGCTATAATTAAATAATTACTTCAAAAACATAAACATAGATTGGTGAAGGGGAAGTCTCAGTTATCAAAAGCATAACTGCCATATTTCCCAGAAGTGATTCTTGTTAACAGTCTTCGCTGAGCAGAAAAAAGGGCTTTACTGTATAAGCCTTCACCTGTGGTATTTCACTTTCATAGATGATGCTCGGAAAAACTGCTTTTCTTCTTCTCTTTTGTTTCACTACCGTTTTTCAAAATTTTCAACTTGTTCCAATTGGGGATTTGAGAGCAATTTAGGACAGATGCCTTTTAGAACAAAGTAAGATTCAGAAAATAGACAATGAACTACAGACTGGATGAATCTAAAGACTGTTGACAGATCAGTGTTGCTATTCAAAAACTCCACAATGAAAATTTTACTGACTCAGTGGTGACTGAGCAAAACCTGGTCTAACCTTAGACATTTAAAAAAAAATCAGACAGGACAAACCAACAAAATTAAGGGAACTGAAATTCTCCCAAGTCATTTCCCATGAGTCTTGCTCAGCATTTCCTGGCACAAGGGGAAAAAAATAAAGAGAAGGAATCTGAAAAACTGAGATCAGCAAACTTAGTAGTCCAAAGGGAAAGCACAATTTAAAAACAACAAAATTGGCTGGTTTTAATATAATAACAGAATTGGAAGGGAACTTGGGAGGTCATTAGTCCAACCTCCTCTCCAAAGCAGCAAACTCTATTCGATTTCAGACAAATAATTGTCCAAACTCTTCTTTAAAACCTCCTGTTTGTTTGAGCACCCAAAATTGCTGGAGGCAAGCTGTAACTGTCAGGAAATTTCTCCTTAATTCTAGTTTGCTTCTCTCTTTGATTAGTTTCCTTCCATTTTAGAAGCAGAGAAATTCAGAGCTGCTTCCAATGAGATTGATCAGGAAACACATTTCTTCTTTTGTAAACCTAAAATATGCCAGTCAAGCTTTGGCATAAAAACGACAAATGTATTCTAAGGTGCCTAATCTGGAAAAACCAGTCATGTGAAAATAACGTCTGTCAAATAGTGGACAGGCCCATTCACACTCCTCCTATATCATCAACATAATCCTTGTACCTCCCAAAACACAAAAATATACTTCTTTGCATGAGCAACACAACCAGGAATGGAACTGTGCTTCCCATAACTTCTGAACAAGAAGCTTCCAATAACTGTTCATCTCTCAATGTTGTTCTATCAATAAGAGACTTGAAAACAAGCACTGCCTGGTTCTTTTACCAAACAAGGCACTTGCGACCACTAACTTTGCTCCAAAATTACCAGTAGACTTTCTCCTTCCCACCAAAGGTAGCCTACCTTCAACCACATCTGTCCGAGGGTTGGTTATCTTGTCAGAAGTAGGCTCGGCTGCTTCAGTGGCCAAAGAAGTGGTTGCTCGGGAAAAATCACTGGCACCCTCACTGCGACTTGTTTCAGGCACACTTTCTCTGGAACTGAAGCGGACGCAGGAGCTTGAGCGGGAGCTGAGGTCTGGGCTAGTGTCAGAGAGGCCTGGGATATCATCTATTTTAGTGGGGGTAACCATAAACCGGACAGAAGCCATCTTGGCAAAAAAGATGGCACAGAGAACCGGGGGGAAAAAAACCCTCTTCCTTGATCAGTTTAACCTAAAGTCACCTCAAGTCGTAAGAGGAAGACCATTCAGAAAAATAGAGATGCCAACAATGTTACCCAATACTCTCTCACGAGGAAGATTCATGTCTACTATGGATTCACAAACACTCAAAACAGTGAAGTATTTTGACATCAATGCTTATTGGGTATATTTTTAGAAGTACAGTCTAAAATTGAATGAAGGCAATATTCCATGATTAATGTTTCACAGATAATTACGTTGAAGATTCCCATGCATCAGGCAAATATGTCACAGTTTTCTGTTCTTAAGGATAGCCTGTCAAGTGGTCAACTTTTGCAACCTGATGAGAAAAGTCCACGGGGGAAGCCAGATTCACTTTAAAAAGAAAAATAATGTTTGCAATTTTTAACTGTCAAAGAACCACACTGCAAAAATTCCAGCTATACCTTATATCTGGGAAAGCAGCAATATAGAACCTGTTAAAAATATATCCAAAAGCAAAGATCTGCAAGGTATGCCAAAATGCTAGAAAGTCTATAATGAATGTAAGATTATAATCCACTTGTTTTCCATGGTAAATGCCAGGGAAAAAAAATATTTTTCTTTGCAAACGTCCCTTAGGACTCTGGTGCAAAAAAAGACAAGAGAAAGAGTGTGACAGAGGTCTCTTTTTTCCAACTGAAGAGGAGAAATGTCAGATTCCAGTGCAAGAACTTAAAGAAGAGGAGGCAAAGTTATCTCTTAAGGTGCAACATCAAGAATTCCTCAAACTTCCAGTTGTTTTTGAAGATTTTGGTAGAAGGATAACCGTTAGATGGGACTAATGCAAGGAAATTATCAGTCCTCCTCAAACTGTAGGATTCTGGAAAAAAAAAGAGTGAATATGTATATATCAAACAGTCGATTATACAAAACTGTACGGAGATATTGAATCCTCTGTAAAATCTCACAAACCCAAAGTTCCCCTACAGAGTCCTTGACTTACAACAGTTCATTTAATGACCATTCAAAGCTACATTGACACTGAAAAAATGACTTATGACCATTTTTCACACTTACAACCATTGCAGCATCCTCATGGTCACATGATCAAGATTCAGGCGGCAAATTGACTGATATTTACGATGGTTGCAGTGTCACGTGGTCAACTTTTGCAACCTGACGAGAAAAGTCCACAGGGAAGGCAGATTCATTTAACAACCATGTTACTCGCTTCATAACTGCAGCGATTCACTTAACAACCACAGCAAGCAAGGTGGCAAAGTTCACTTAACAAAATGTTTCACTGCGCGACAGAAATTTAGGGCTCAGTTGTGGTCGTTAAGTTGAGGACTACCCGTACTTGGTGCTGTGTTATGCCAAGAGGGAGAAAAGACCGTTTCATAACTATTATTGTAGGAGAGTTCACCAAAAGGCTGGAAACACACATTTTCAGGTCTCTGACCCACAGAATGACAGCAACACTCTTAGGAGCATAGAATAGAATTCTTTATTGGCCAAGTGTGATTGGACACACAAGGAATTTGTCTTTGGTGCATATGCTCTGGTACGTAAAAAGACAATATACATTTGTCAAGAATCCCAAGGTACAACACTTAATGATAGTCATAAGGTACCATTAAGCAATCAGGAAACAATATCAATATAATTCGTAAAGATACAAGCAACAAAGTTACAGTCATGCAGTCATAAGGGGGAGGAGATGGGTGATAGGAATGATGTGAAGACAATAGTAATGCAGCCTTAGTGAATAGTTTGACCGTGGTGAGGGAATTATTTGTTTAGCAGAGTGTTCAGGGGGGAAAAACTGTCCTTGTGTCTAGTTGTCTTGGTGTGCAGTGCTCTATAGTGTCATTTGGAGGGTAGCAGTTGAAACAATTTATGTCCAGGATGTGAGGGGTCTGTAAATATCTGCCCTCTTTTTGACTCCTGCTGTGTACAGGTCCTTAATGGAAGGAAGGTTGGTAGCAACTGTTTTTTTCTGCAGTTCTGATTATCTAATTAAAAGATGCTGAGGCGCCCAAGGAGCATTGAGGCAAAGCAAGTGAGAAAGACCATCACAAGGCACCCCAGACTCCCCTCCACAGATGACATGAGGGGACCCTAAAGGCTGAGGACCCACAGACCAATACAAAGGGAGCAGACTGAGGCTGCAGCCTTCAAGCCCCCCCACCCCGCCGTCCAAATCCTGGGTGGTGGTGGTGGTCTGGCTTCCTCACACCTCAACGTTACACCCACTCACATCTATCCTCAACCTCAAGGGAAAGAGCCCGCAAGAAACTCTGGAGGTGGGAGTGTATGGAAGGGAACGAACGTGGAAAGAGATACAGGTGGGAAGGCGACGCTGCGCGTGCGCCACCCTCGCGCTATTTTCCTCTACCACTACCACCCCTTCCCTTTCCTCCCGCTCGAGCTCCTAACGTCCTTTGATGCGGAGCCCCCCCCCCTCTCTCTCTCTTCAGACACACGCACACACACACACACCGCGGGAGAGAGCGGCCGTTGCTTGTTTACCTGCGGCGCGCGCGGCAGAGCGGCTGCCTCCCCAACGTTCCAAAATTAGGGTCTCGCACGCGCGCACGCGTCCTCAGACCTTCGCGCGGCTTGTTTTGGCCGGCTTGGCTTGACCGGCCGGCGCGCGCAGCCCACAGCGGCAGCCTCTGCCTCCCGCTCGCACGCACGCCCGCACGCTGGTCCTTGCCGCTATCTCAGCTGCTGGGAAAGGAGAGGGAGGAGGGAGAGCGGGCTCTCTTTAAGTGTCCTCATCCTCTCCTGTTTCCATCGCTATCAACCTCCCCCCCCTCCTCCGCCTCCTCGGTCGCCGCTTTTTTTTTGGGCCGCGCAAGCGCAGAAAGAAATAGCGGTTATTGTTACTGGGCTTTTTTTTTAATTTTCAGAGAAGCGCGCGAAGACGAGGGAGATGGGAGGGTGAGGTTTGGGGACCCTTTGGAGAACGGGGAGCAATGGGGGGGGGAGAAGGGGAGACTACAAACGCGCGAGGGTTGCTGGAGGATGTAGTTTCATTAGCATGAGGGGGGGGGGAGCTCCTCACCGCCAAGATTATGCCGCTGAAAGAAAATTATAGCGAGAGGAGGTGACTAAGTGAGATTTGGGGAAAATTGGAAGAGGAATTTATGACAGGCTGCAATTAACTTGAGAGCAACCTCTTTTGGTGGGCCCAGCCGCCTCCCACCCCCCATCCCACCCCTCAAATAGCCAGATACATGATTCACAACTTCATTGTATGGCTTCTAATGCAGCCTAAGCAAAGTCTTGGCCAATAATGGCTTTTTGGGGGATGCTAAGCTTCCTCAGACCTGATTCCTCCTTGTAGGAAGAGTATTGCAAAATCTCAGAGCTAAAGACTTAAATTGGGAATGGATTTGGAGAGGAATCCTCAGAATGCAGCAATGGCACCTGCATTATTACCTATAAATCCCTAGGAACAGAGCTCACCTCAAGATTAGTCTATGGCAGTGTTTCTCAATGTTGGCAACTTTAAGATGGGGGGGGGCTTCAACAAATAGAAGTCATCCCCCCCCATCTTAAAAGTGCTAAAACATTATTCAAAGGCTGCAGACACATAACAGTGTGCAAAGAAGCAATTCATTATATGCAATGATATTGCAGAAAAATGCAGTGCAGTCATTGGAGCAATGCATTATTAAGATGCATTAACTCCGGGGCAGTCGTGCCCTTCAAGCAAATATGTTATAATATCACAGCCCTTAGGCCTTTAGAAGAGTTTGCCAGATTTGGCCACAAGGTGACTTGGGGCATGTGTCCCATAGGGGCCGATTAATCTGGGAAGCCTGCAAGCAATACTAAGAGACCAACAGTTCTTTTCCATGCTTGGGTCTGAGTCACTGATGATTAGGGCACATGAGCTATTCTAAATATATACCTCCCAAAATTAGTGGTCATGGAAGGCCTAATGTTAGCCTAATTCCTTTCTAAAGCCATCAAAATTGTTGGCATCACAATGGAAGCCTCTGCTGTATCATTTTTCAGTCTATCAAAGAAGCCCTTCCTTTTCACCCATCCCAAATAATCCCACCATTAACTTCGGTTTTGTCTACTTTCCCCTTCTCCTGGAGAGGAAAACCATATTTAACTTCATTAAATTAAATTAAATGAATAAATCAGAGTTGGATTTGCTTCCCAACACTATAGGGGGGAAGCAACTGACTGACCTGTCTCCCCTCAGCTTTTTCTAGTTCTTGACTAAAATTATTGGATCCTCTTGGTGGTAGAATGATGCAAAAGCAATGCTGAATACATTTGGAAAGGATTCAATGTAGAGTTTCTGAATCATCTCAGCATAGGCCAGCCTGAGTCATAGTCCATCTTATATGATAAATGGGCAGGTTAAGTTGAATAAATTGTTTTCTCCATGAAGCTTAAGGGAGTTTGCTATTCTGCTCTTTACCCCTATATTATACTGAGATACTAGTTTGAAACAGTCTTAAGATTAGTCCTGCATGCTAACCAGTTGCAACACATTGTCCCCCCTGCAAGTGCTAAGCAGCCAAAGGATGTTGGGGGAATGAAAGTGATATGACTTCTTTTCATATCTGTAGAAAACCTCCTGTTTAAGGTTTCACACCCCAAAGCTATCCAACCACACTTTGGTTCTGCGTTGTAGGAAGTTAAAACCCACCCTCTGCTAGAAAACTGAAATATCCTGGGAAATATTAAGAAGGCAGAATATTATATTTCCCTGGATGTGAAAAGGAAGAAACATGATTTTAAAGACAGAGTAGCTCCCTGCAGCTTCCGGCAACACCCCCCCCCCCCACTCCTTTTGCCAATGACCCATTAAAGCCTGAGCTGGTCTACGTTACATAATAAAGGTAGGATTAGCCTTCTACAGAAACTCACCACATGGCATCTCGAAACTCAATCAAACTTGGACTCAAAGCACAGCCTAGATGTTGCCCCTGCATGGCCCCATGGGAGTCTGACAACCAATCAGAATACATTTATTACACAGGAACAGGAAACAGAGAGGTGGGGCCGAACAGAGTATAAAAACCCAGCAAGCCCTTTCTTCTTTAGCCAACATTTGAAGCATGTGACACCCCACCGCTTTTCTGTTCAGGACCTCAAGCCATGTGATCCTGTCCATCATTAAACCATCTTTCCAAGCAGCCTCCATGTTTCCAGTTTCTTTTTCCCCACTTGGAACTGAACCCAGAAGAACATTTCTTCCAACAGCGTAACATCCAATTCTGGCCCGCCGCCCCAAATATACTTGCATGGATTCTCCCTGCTTGGGAGACAGAAATTGTTCCCCATTTTTTACACGCCCCTGGTCAGCAAAAAACAAGCCACATCAGACTGAATAGCGTGGAAGAAAATCAGCTGGTCGCTGATTCAGCCTTGCTTAACTCACAGGAGCTTCTCTGCTCAAACTCTAGCGGCGGCAGCCCTTCTTTTTATTGTCTGGCTTCCCCCCCCCCCTCCACTCCTAGTGCGGTTTCAGCAGCAGGATGTGAACACCCCAAGATATTTTAAATAGCGGCCTTTGGCTCAGATCAGCCCTTCCCCATCCCCAGTTTGAGGCAGGAAGTGAAAACTCAAGCAACACAAAGAACAAGACAGAATTCATAAGAAGCAACCCTCTTCAGTATTCTGCATCCATGTGATACTAGAAAACTGGCAGCAGAAAAAAAACCATCTGCTGGGAGTGTCTTGCATGATCGATCACCCTTTCTCCAAGAGCATTAAGATTTTCATGAATAGTGCTGCAAAGGATAGATAATATGTCCCAAGATGCACAATAAATGAAAGGTGAGGAGAGTAGCAATCTCTTAATAAGAATCAGGTGAGGCAATGATTCTTTGTTGGGTTCTCAGCTATGGCACAAGAAGTCTCTGTAACCCAATGAAATGCCCCAATCTGTTGAATAAGCAACCAGCAAAATTTAAATTGCTAAATAAACAAAAAAAACCACCCTATGTTAATGTGGTTGCTTTTGGCACTGGTAGGCCTGATTGAGAATGGAGACAATTTAGGCACTTTTCTGCTCACTTGCAAGAATATCTTCAAGGCATCCCAATTCTAGGGAAGCCATCTGCTCATCAAATTTATTCTATTTGGATTCATCTGGAAATTGCCCTACTTTATCTTAATTCTGTGGGGCGCAGTGGCTCAGTGGCTGAGACGCTGAGCTTGTCGATCAGAGAGGTCGGCAACTCAGCTGTTCGAATCCCTAGTGTTGCGTAATGGAGTGAGCTCCCATTACTTGTCCTAGCTTCTGCCAACCTAGCAGTTTGAAAGGATGTAAAAATGCAAGTAGAAAAATAAGAACCACCTTTGGTGAGAAGGTAACAGAGTTCCGGGCACTTTTGGCATTTAGTCATGCCGGCCACATGACCACGGAGACATCTTTGGACAATGCTGGCTCTTCGGCTTTGAAATGGAGATGAGCACCACCCCCTAGAGTCGGGAACGACTAGCACATATGTGTGAGGGGAACCTTTACCTTTATCTTAATTCTATACTTTGATTTTAATAAAGTGCTGATTTTTAGCCCTCTTTGTTGGCAACTTTTCAGAGAGTTGAAAAGCATTATGTACCCTTTAGCTTTCTCAATACGTTCATCAAATTTAGTTTCTCGTCCCCCGGATCACCTTTGTAGCTTTTGTGAAACTTGCTTCAATTCTTCTGAATCTTAAAAAGTAGTACCTAGTATTGAATTCAAGGTGTGGTTCCAACTAATGTAGAATGAATAGAAATTATTACTTATGATTTGGAAATTATATTTCCCTTGAAAGAGCCTAAAATATTTGCCTTCTTTGCATCACTATCCTGCTGACTCAGATTGTTTATGAACTGCTATTCTAAAGCCTTTTTCCTAAATGTTACTGCCAAACCCCATCCTATATGTATGCATTTGTTGTCTGTTTCCCCAGAAGGATGACTTTGCATTTGTCTGTTCAATTTCACTGTTATTTTCAAGCCATTCTTTTAAAAAAATTACAAGAACATTTTGGATTTTTTCCCCCCAGAGCATGTTATCCCATCCAATTTTGTAATATCAGTATATTTGATAAGATTTTTCCTGCACCCAAATTACTTTCAAAAAACGCTGACAAAAATTGAGCTAAAGAAGGCGGAACATTATGGTACCCAACTCAATATTTCCCTACAACTTCATGAGAAACTGTCAATGTGGCCATTTGTTGTGCCATATTGCCCAAAGGTAGCTGGTTAACTTAAGAACTAAAAAAAAAAAGGTCATCCACTCAAAATACAAGCCAGCATTATTGATATTGATATTCCCTACCATGCTGCGGGGAGGGGGGGGGGAAGTTATCCTTCTCTAGAAAATACTACATGGAGCCATCATGCTAACGAAATAGAACAATGGAAAAAAATCTCACTTTATTTCCAGAATTACACAGCCAGAAAAAAAAACAGTGAATAAAATAATTTTCTCTTGCTTGCAGGGTATCATTAATTCCTCATCCACAGAACACAGAAGTTTGAAAAACATCAGCAAAGTGAGACAACCATGTGGACGGCAGAATGCAGATTCTCAGGTATTCTTCGTCTTCCTCTGCTTCTCCAAAGCTGCTCTCAAAGCTTTATCTCGCCGCCTTTGTAACTTGGGAGCAGGATGGAAGCACATTTAAACCACAGGCCGAGGCTGCTGGGTCATCAGGACACCAAAGCGTTTCTTGATGGTGATCCTGTGTCGAGAATATTTGTCATCAGGAGAGAAGCGGGCTGGGTGGGCCGAACATGTTGGCTGGCTGGACGGATCCACTTTCTACAAAGCCGGAGAATCAAGACAGAACCGTGTGTCAATTTCAGGAAGATCACTTAATGACTTTAAATCAACGTATCCCATCTAAAAGCCATGCAGGCCCCTACCTTTCAGATAAAATAGCTGTATGAGCATAACTTATTAAAAGCTCACTGGAAGCTTATCCAGAACATGTGCAAAGTGTGAAAGACCATGAAAAATCAATGCTGTGATGCTCAGTACTTTACACAGGATTGTGCTACAACGCTTCTCTTTAATACAGAGAAGTATATTCAACTCACCTCCTAAGCAAACTGGAAAATGCCAACAGATGTTAAAGCCTTCCTGCAGTTCTCGCTGGAGTTTTTATTTTCACTCTCTCTCTCACACACACAGAGACCCAGCTCTGGGAAAAGCTCAGCGTACGTTCATTGGCCTTTGACTGATACCAATGTGTTTTCTTGTCAAAAACAGGTCTAACATTAGACAACCAATGACCCCATGGATTCATCATTTCAGAGTTATTTCCTTGCCAGATTCCTCAGTATCTTCAACAATGACAGAGCTCCTAATGAGCTGTCTTCACTGGAAAAGCTGGGGTGCATCTAGAGATGTATCTGCTTTGAAAATAGCTCACGTTGAACAGATGGTGCTCTTTCTGCTGGGTTGTTTTCTTGCAGACGTTTCATTACCCAAACTGAGTAACATCATCAGTGCTAGATGTCCAGTGATGATGTTGCCTAGTTGGATAATAAAACATCTGCAAAAAAGCAATCAAGCCCAGAGAGAGCACCAGGGACCCCTCAATCCAACCCTAAGCTACAAATATTCTCTAATGGTACTGTGCTGAAATGTATAACATAGGGGTCCCTAACCCCTGGTCCACAGTCTGTTATCGATCCACATCTGTTAGGAACTGGGCCATGCAAGCAGCAATTGAGCGAAGGTTCATTTTCACATGCGCAGGATCGCTAGGCTGAGCGTGCAAAACCATCCCTTCCCACTGTCACTCCATGGAGCCAGAAAGGTTGGGGACTACTGGGGATAGCACAACCAAACATCAACACAGGACATTTTTTTTTTTTGACATTTTGTACTCTGTCATAAACTGTTTTATGATCATGTTTGCGTCACAAAAAGATTTATAACATTTGCCAAATTTCAACTTCACAGAAGTCATGAATTCCTGGATGATGGATGCCTTACACAAATTAACCCCTTTGAAGTACTTTGTTTCAAAAAGTGTTGTCCTGTGGTTTCCTAACGTTTTGCCCAATTAAAAATTATGGAAAAATTTTTTAGTAGTATTGAGAACCAGTCTAACATGATTAAAATACACTGTATGCTGCCAAGAGTCATTTTTAGTGAGATGAGAGGCTGTGTGTGTGTCTGTGTAGGCAGTTTACGTATCACATTAAACCCAAAACTCTGATTTACAAGCTACAGCAGCTGGATTCACTGTTTTTTTTTTTGTTTGGGGTTTAGCATGATATGAAATTGGCCACACATTTTCAAAACATCTTATTTCGAACACTTTTGGAACAATGCCAAGCTCAGCTTCTTGTCAGAGACTGAAATTAAAAGTGTAGTAATGAATAATATAATTATATGTAATAAATTAATTGCCATGATTGTCACAGTAAAGAATAATCCCGAAGCTAGGCAGTGACATTAGATTAAGAAGTATTTTCATTATCCTATATTGAATCTATGGCACGCAGAGCCCTCTCTCCTGGCACACACACAGGTGAGATATCCGTGGCGTTTCTTTCATGCACTTCTGTTTCCCTACAAACAACGAAACAGAAGCTGGTGAAAGAAAAAAAATATTACTTCGCTGCTGGTGTTGGGATGCCCAGCCTCCCACCAGCCAGCTGGTCTTCAGGTCTCTGCGGCGCATGCATGCATGCGTTTGCACATGTCAACACCCAGTCTGTAAATATGTGCATGTCCATGCATATGCATGTTCATGCGTGCACACCATTCAGTTTGGTCATGCGCACACAGTTTTTGGCACTCGGTGTCTAAAAGGTTCGCCATCACTATCCTATAACTATACAAGGTCCACACCAAAATTCGAATGGCTTCCATGTTGCTGGCATTTCAAATGACCTTAAAGACCCAGTGGGCTCTTTGCCCAGACATTGGAGAAGATCATTGATGTCTTTCTCTTCCTCTCTGTTCCTTTCTGGGTTTGGTTTCATTGCCATCATTCTTTTTTTTGCTTGTACTGTTTCTGTGGGGTTAATTTCTTTGTTTTAAATATTTTAAAATATTTATACACACACACACACACAAAATACACACACACGTATACATACACACACACACACACACGAACATGTGTATGTATGTATGTATGTATGTATGTATGTATGTATGTATGTATGTATTTGTGTTACAACCCCTGGTATGCCCAAATATGGGAGGGAGCTCACTACTCCCCCTTTCTGTCCTTCGGCTCATTACAGAGGACCATCCAGGCAGAAAACCATAATTTTTATTTTTAATGTTGCCTTTTTATATTTGTGTTGTATTTGTGCTGATAAATAAATAAAGGGAGACTAGTATAGATCCATTTCAAGCTATTTAGCTCTCATCAGCTAGCCATATCCTTACTGGTTCGATTCCCAGTAAGGGTATGGCTAGCTGATGAGAGCTAAATAGCTTGAAATAGATCTATACTAGTCTCCCTTTATTTATTTATCAGCACAAATACAACATTCACATACACACACACACAATATATCCCAAAATGTGAAATCACAGCTGCAAGTGTTTAGTTGATATTGGCCTTCTCACACATCAAGTTCTTTCCCCAAATGTCATAATATATGAATGTAATGTTTGTGTGGATCCAAGCAATGTGGCCTTTTGCAACTGACAAATTGAAAGTTGGTCAATGTGGACATTTTCTAAGGGTCATCCAATTTTTTTTTTGTGTGTGTGGCACCAAGTTTTGGTGATAGCCATTGGGACCAAGGTGAGCTTATGCTATAATCTTTCATTTTTGATTTTCAAATCTTGATATATTGTGATCTTCTCCAATTCTCGGTCTTGTATTCTACTATCCCCTGGTATTGCCACATCAATTATCCCTCATTTATTTCTTTTCAACAACAGTTAAACATGGCATGTGATGGAGTAAGATTTTATCAGTTTGTATTCAGCTTTATTAATATTGTAAATTATTATGGGTGCATCCTTTGGAACCAAATCCCTAATGTCATAAACAAATAAATATTAGGCCTCTAGGCAATGAATTGCATTTTTATCAGTTTTTATCTTTAGGAAATCTTTAGGAATATGCAAGGTTCTAACAGGCATAGTAAATGAATACTCCATTTCCTAACAAACCCATTCTAACATTTTTTTCATATCGGTTTCTACATTTCCCACTTTTTCCGGCCCATGCTAAAGACCTAGAAGAGCCTGAAAAATAATTATCCTAGTTTTAAATTGAACAAAAAAAAATTGCTATGTTACATTCTGGAAATGAATCCAGTTGCATATGGAGATCATTCTCCATCTCCCTTTACTTCCCAAAAGATAATTAAGAGAAATAGTATGGAAATATTGTGTTTTCAGCTTTATCAGGTGTATCAAGATTAGCTGAAGGGTTGCAAAAAAAAAACACAAAACGAAATAGTACAACCGTTTGGATGAATCGCTAAAGGGCCAAGGGCAGTGGTGGGATTCAGCCAGTTCGCACCACTTGGGAGAAACGATTGTTAACTTTCTGAGCAGTTTGGTGAACTGGTTGTTGGAAGAAATCTTTAGGGCAGAGAACTGGTTGTTAAATTATTTGAATCCCACCACTGGCCAAGGGAACCATATTGCTTGCCATATTATATAACCATATTGGTCACCACATTATAGAAAAGAGATAGAGATTCTGGAAAGAGTGCAGAGAAGAGCAACCAAGATGATTAAGGGACAGGAGGCTAAAACATATGAAGAATGGTTGCAGGAACTGGGCATAGCTAGTCTAGTGAAGAGAAGAACCAGGGGAAACATGATAGCAATGTTCCAATATTTGAGGGGCTGCCACAGAGAAGTGGGGGGGTCAACCTATTTTCCAAAGCACCCAAATGGATGGAAACTGATCAAGGAGAAATTCAAGCTATAAATAAGTGAGAACTTATTTCTGAAAGTGAGAACAATCAACCAATGGAATAACTCATTTTAAGAAGTTGTGGGAGCTTCATCATTGGAAGCTTTCAAGAAGAGACTGGACTGCCATTTGTCAGAAATAGTGAAGAATCTCTTGCTGGGGGGGGGGGGGGGTTGGACTAGATGACCTACGATCCCTTCCTTAACTCTGTTAATCTGTTAAACATAAGAACGGTTGCAGAAACTGGACTGATCTAGTGGTTTAATGAAAAGGAGGACTAGAGGTGGCATGATAGCACTGTTCCAATTGAGAGTGTGCCACAACGAAGAGGGGGAGAGGGGGTCAACCTATTTCCCAAAACATCACAAGGCTGTACAAGAAACGATAGATGGAAGCAAATCAAGAACTAAGGAGAGTGTGAAAAAAAAAAACATCAGTGGAACGTCTTGCCTTCAGACGTTCAGTGGCTGCTCCATCACTGGAGGCTTTTAAGAAGAGATTGGGCCGCCATTTATCTGGAATGGTATATAGATCTCCTGCTTGAGCAGAGGGTTGGACTAGAAGACCTCCAAGGTCCCTTCCAACCCTCCTATTCTGTTCTTTTCTTTTGTGATCTAGCCTTACCTTCAGAGTGTAGACTCTCTCCCCTTGTTCATTGATGTAGTATTGCAGAAACATTTTGGCCAAACTGCAACCGCAACGCCACTGACTTCACAGTTTTATGATGAAACAAAAAAACGCGCTTCTCCTACTCCGCACACTCACGTGGATAACGCTGCTTCCGGGATACCCCTGCACTTTTAAGAACCGCCCCAAAAGCGGAGCATTCTGGGAGTTGTCGTTTTATTAAGCTTCAAGCTCTACGATTCGCGTTGCTGTCTGGCTCGCAGTGTTCTCCTGGAAGTTGTAGTCTCTTTCCGTCAATGAATTCTGGGAACGGTAGTCGTTCTCTGCGCCAAGCCTCGTTATTCTGCGTCAGGAGCTGCAGAAAGCGTGTTCTTTGAGGATGTGTTTTTCGGAGGTTTTTTGCTTGATTGGATCTCTTGCTAAGAAAATATAGTTGTTGCATTTAAAAAATGCAGAGTAGTTGCGTAACAGGCGGCACTTGGCCCTAGAAAAGTATCGAAAGGGATAATTTTCCTGAGATCCTTAGATCAATGGAGGTTGCCTAGAATAATAGATAAAACAAGGACGGAGGAACAATAACGATCTCAACACAAAACAACCAAAATGGGCCCACGTGTTGTCCTGATTTGCAACTGGGTTAACACATAGAGTAATTTAGCCTTATTTGTTGAATAAACTAATGGCTTGAGTTCACACGCGTACTAAGCCCACACCAAATTACCGTGTCTGTGTTTGCACATTACAGTAACTCATAAGCTAGCTAAACCGATATTTGTGTTTTCTGCATTTCGGATATGCCCCACCCATGGATATTCTTCTACAGTTCACTAAATTATAGGAATCAGAAAATTGGATTAGTTGACAAAACCACCCTAGTTTGAAGTGCTGTGTGAATCCACCACTCCAGCACAGTGCTTCTCAAACCTGGCCACTTCTAAAGTGTGTGGGCTTCAACTCCCAGAATTGCCCAGCCAGCAATTGGGAGTCCATACATTTTAGTAGAGTAGAGTAGAGTAGAGTAGAGTAGAGTAGAGTAGAGTAGAGTAGAGTAGAGTAGAGTAGAGTAGAATAGAATAGAATAGAATAGAATAGAATAGAATAGAATAATAGAATAGAATAGAATAGAATAGAATAGAATTCTTTATTGGCCAAGTGTGATTGGACTTACAAGGAATTTGTTTTTGGTGCATATGCTCTCAGTGTACATAAAGAAAAGATAAAATAGAATACATTCATCAAGAATCATAAGATACAACACTTAGTGATAGTCATAGCTTACTAATAAGCAATCACATTATACTAGGAAACAAATAAAAATATAAAATTTAAAGATACAATCAACAATAGTCATAAGTGGAAAGAGATAGGTACAAGGAAGGAAGAGAATAATAATAATAATACATTCTCAGTATGTAATATGACAGTGTTGTCGGAATTAGTTGTTTAGCAGAGTGATGGCATTCGGGGAAAAACTCTCCTTGTGTCTAGTTGTTCTGGTGTTCAGTGTCCTATACTGTCGTTTTGAGGGTAGGAGTTGAAACAATTTATGTCCAGGGTGTAAAGGGTCTAGATATTTTCACAGCCCTCTTTTTGACTCGTGCAGTATACAGGTCTTCGATGGAAGGCAATTGTTTTTTTCTGTAGTTCTAATTATCCATTGAAATCTGTATCAGTCTTGTTGGGTTGCAGAGCCAAACCAGACAGTTATAGAGGTGTAGATGACAGACTCAATAATTCCTTTGTAGAACAGAATCAGCAGCTCCTTGGGCAATTTGAGCTTCCTGAGTTGGCACAGAAAGAACATTCTTTGTTGTGCTTTTTTGATGACGTTTTTGATATTAGTGTCCATTTTTAAGTCTTGAGATATAATAGAACCAAAAAAGTTAAGGCCTTTACTATTGATACTCTGTTGTCTAGTATTTTATAACATTACAGTATGTTGATACTATGCTGTCTAGTATATAAAGTATACAAAGTTGTATATATATTATATAAACTTGCCACATTTGACAAACATTGCCATAATAAATGATGAATTTTAGTAGACAAAAAGGAGAGAAAGAAGTAGCAGCTGTATTTTAACACTGACCACTTTTTACAGAAGATAGCTTTGTCCAAACCTTTCACTGTTTTGGAAAATAACATTTGGAAGAAAACATCTAATTTGTGACAGCCCGTTGCTTGAACAAGTAGAGGAGAAGAGCATCCCATTTCCAGTCAGATGAAGTAAACATAGATAACTCTCCAACTCAAATCTCTGCCTTGAATACAACCTGGTTGTAGAATAAAGCTGGAAGACATCCATTAGTCAATTTTCTCTTAGGTGTCACCCAAAACCAGCACCCCAGTTCCACTCTGTGACCTGGGAGCAAACCCTCTGGGAGGAAGGTTTTATTGGCACTTTCTCCAAACTACATTTTTCAAAGTTCTGTTAATAGAGGCCATGTGACAGTTAAAACAGTTTCAAACTGGTTTACATTTTAAGTGTCAATCTAGGCTGCCCTCAAGCCAGGGGATAACGTGCCTACAATTCACTGCCCGATGTCAGAAAAGACATCATGTATTAAACTGCACCTCACAAACAAAAACTACACTCATCCCTTTTTCTTGTTTCAGTTTTGGTAAACTGGACTTAGGTCACATTTGGGGAAAGGTATGTAACTTTATAGGGCTCCTGTATTATTATTATTATTATTATTATTATTATTATTATTATTATTATTATTATTATTATTATTTTAACGGTCTCAGCTAGAGAAAGGATTATCAACTGAACCAAAATTTCTAAAACTTGCTTCTTTACCTTGCTAAGAGTTAGGTTGTCCACAGGGCAACATTGGGCATGGATTTTAACCATGGAACCCAATACTTTATTGTAAATTATTCCTGTTTACAGACGAAGAGGTAAAAGATCCGAGAGCAAATGCCCTCAGGAAGTACTGTTGAGCAGGAGTAGAACATTCCTTCTGGCTGAAGGAACCATGTCATCTCAATGTATTTTCCATTACGGTCGCATAATGGGAATGATAAATACAGACGCGCTGTATGAAAATTCAGGTCAGATCTGCAGGTAGAACTTTAAACTTCCTCCCCCTTATTAGAACCACCAAGACATCCAAGTTCTGGAACCGTTATTCAACCTTTGCACTTAGAGTCAAGTCAACAATGAACGATCTTCTTGGAAACCAGATGTGGCCTCATGAATTTCCCAGAAGACCCAGCATCCAATCCACTTCCTCTAATGTTGTTACAGCAGGACCTCAACGAGAGCAAAGGGCTGCCAGTTTCCTTGGCCAGCTCAATTTGTTTTAAGATTCTTTCTCCTATAGGATCATGACTTCCCAGAATCATACTCAGGGCCCTGGCCTCTCCTCCTGCCCTCCAAATGTTCCTTCACTGCTCCTACCAGCTTTTCCTGGGGCTGCTTTACTGGTGACCTCAGCCGACACCCCAGGAAGCAAGCTGATCATCAAACTGAAACGTGAAGGACCTCTTATGGGAGGTAGTGAGGAACTGCCCCGAACTCAGACGTTCTTCCTGACAGGGATGCCACTGGGTTGGGCTACCCAGCGCCGGGATGGACCTGGTGGTACCGGCATCCGCACTGTGTTGTTGACAAAAGCCGGTGAGGAGCCAGGTGGTCGGAAAACCAGAGCACCTGAGGCTGTCCCACCTGCTCAAGGGTCGCCTTCCAGCGACACCTCTTTTGCTTGTACCTCCAAGGGAGTTTATGAGAATTACCGGCGTTGGCAACGCTACAAGGCTTTGGCAAGACGCCATTTCCCAGCCACACCTGATGCAGAAGCTCTTGCTTGTTTTTTCATGTGAGGATCCTGGTGGGCAAGATCCATAGGTTGGAAATCAGATGTTGATTTGGGATGATAAGGAGATACAGACAGGGGTCAGCCAATATACCAAACCCTAAGATGGTGATGGCAAAACCTATGGCATGTGTGCCACAGGTGGCACGCAGAGTCCTCTCTGCGGGCACGCCAGCTCCCCCTCCTCAGCCCAGGTCTACCGTGCATGCGCGCATGCCACCTGCTGGCCAGCTGATCTCCAGGTCTCTGCCACACTTGTGCGGGGGGCGTGCGCATGCATGGGGGTGTGGCATATGCATGGGGAGGCGCTCACATTGTATTTTGGGAGCTCACGCAGTGTCCCCGCGCCTTGTTTTGGCTTCCAGGTTGGTGCAGGAGGCCTTCTAGGTCCAAAATGGGATGTAGAGGGAGGACACACACAAACACACACCACTCTGTTTTGCGCCTGAAAAGTCTCCAGCACCAACCTGGAAGCCAAACATGGGCAAGAGGATGTGGGATGCATGTGCAGGGGTAGGTGAGGGGGGGTTACATGCGCATATGCAAGGGTTGGGAGTGCATATGTGAGGCGGGGCGTGGGGGGGTCACAAGCGCATTGCATTATAGGTGTGGCCACACATTTTTGGCATGCAGCAACAAAAAGTTTAGCCATCACTGCTTTATAGGTGTGGGCTACGTTGTGTGCACTTTCGGCACTGACAAAAAGGTTAGCCATCACTACCTTAAGGGGATGTATTAGATTTTGGTTTAGTTTGTGGTGTGAACCCAGCTACATATTAGATTTCATGGTTTAGTGACTTCTGATAAACCACAGTATCGAGCAATATATGAACCTAGACTATGAGTTTAAGGATTAAGACACTTAAAATTAAATTATCCTTCACTGGGACAAACTGCCAGTGAGAATCCTATTTTAGAGAGAGTGAAAGAATCCTATTTTTCAAAAGGTGGTCAGTTCAACCTGTTAGAATGATAGACTTGAAGGTGGGAAATGGCTTGGCCCAAAGCAATAGGGCTTTGGTAGCAAACGAAAAACTGCTCCACACCTCAAATTTCTCTTTGTGAAACCTGCAATCCGGGAGTTAAACTAAGCCCGGTTAGACAGTCAGTTTTTTATAGAGATTTCAACTTTATCTCCAAAGCAAGAGGTCCATCTAAAATTTCAGATCTATGCATCTAAGGATGGGCAATCCGAAGCTGTTGGTTTCTTTGATTAATTTATATTCCACCTTTCTTCTTCAGCGTTCAAGTGGCATCAATAGTAATCTTCCCTTCAGATTTATCCTCCCAACAATTCTGTAAGGTATCTTGGTCTCAGATTTTACTTTCTTCATCCCAGAACATATTTACTTACAATTAACTGGATAATCATGGGTGATTCTTCCATGAATACAAGTTTCAGGATTCATCCAGTATTTGCACCATAAACCAATCCTATAGCCGGGAGAAGAAAATACGTGGTTGTATAGTTTGTGGTTTAACACAGCCAACATCTAAGCCAGAGTCAATATGTTTTTGTGGCAGAGTGGATATTTAAACCTGAATTTCTAGTCTCGTCACTATTCTAAACTAGGCTGATTAAATTCAGTCTGCAGCTACATTTCTAAGTGTGCTTGTGTCAAATGTTTGATTCTGCTTTGTCAAGAAACAAAGCAGAATCAAAATTAAAATCAGCACCCCCACCCCCAAAACAAGTTTCTAAAAAATCTGGCCCAAAGGAAACCCACACTTATAAGCTGCAACGCTTTCTTCTGCTTTTCCTCATAGGAGGGTCTTCATACAATCTATTGCTAACTTCCCCCTCGTCTTTTTCTTATCATTTTTTTAAGTGTGTCTCGAAATGTTGGTTCCTTCACCCCTTGCTACTCTCTTCTTGTTTTGTACACTTATATCAATTACACTTCTATCACAGCGCTGTAACCACTGAGAGACACTGTTGGAGAGGTCAAGAAGCTGAGAAGGTACTTTTGAGGGGGCTCTTGAAGATGAGGGCTTGGGGAAGGACGGATGGGGGGGGAAGTCATGAGTCTTGTGGTGGGAGATGCTACAATGGGCGATGGTACCTCGTTACATTGAAGAGGACTGTTTGGAACTGGGAAATCTTGTTGATACACAATATTGCCATCCTGCCCTACAGCCCCGTCCTCCGTTCACTGGCCCGCCTTCGTCCCAACATGACCTTAGAGGATGGGGTCCCTCGTGCTGTGCAGGAATGGGAGCACAGCAGCAATTTTGAACGCATGATCTTCTATGAAATGGCAGAAAAGTGAGAATTGGCTCCAAGTCTCCCTTTTAGTATTTTCCCCCGGGGGCCCTACAATTTACGCTATGTGTATCTGGTGTGGGTTTAAGACGGTTGGCCCCTTACTCAATCTTTTCCATCTCCATCCTTCCCTAGGTTCATGGAATTTGAAGCCGAAGAAGAACAGCAAATCCAAAAGATGAAACTCTTGGCCACCTGTTCCCAGTTCCAAAACCCAGTCCCAAAACCCACCAAGCCACCATTGTCCCCCATCCCCGAGTCTGGACAACAGCAAGGTACTGTCTACCCCTTCCCAATCACCTGATATTTGAGAAAATAGTTTGTTCACCCCAGGGAAGCCACTCGTAGAATTATCCGAAGTAAGTGAAAAACAGGAATGATGAGAAAATTAGGGGCCTGTTTGCGGTGTTGTTGTTGTTAGTTGCGAAGTCATGTCCAACCCATCACAACCCCATGGACAATGTTCCTCTAGGCCTTCCTGCCCTGTACCATGTTCTGGAGTCCATTTAAGCTCACCTCCAACTGCTTCAGTGATTCCATCTAGCCACCTCATTCTCCGTCGTCCCCTTCTTCTTTTGTCCTCAATCATTCCCAGCACTGGGCTCTTCTCCAGTGAGTCCTTTCTTCTCATTAGGTGGCTATTAAGTACTTGAATTTCCTCTTCAGGATCTGGCCTTCTAAAGGGCAGTCAGGGTTGATCTCCTCTAGGACTGACTGGTTTGATTGCCTTGCAGTCCAAGGGACTCGCAGGAGTCTTCTCCAGCACCATAGTTCAAAGGCCCCAATTCTTTGGCGCTCAGCCTTTCTTATGGTCCAACTTTCAAAGCCATATATTGCAACTGGGACAAAACCATAACCTTGACTATGCACACTTCTGTAGGCAGGGTGATGTTTCTGCTTTTAAGTATGCTTCCTAGATTTGCCATAGTTTCATGGTTGTTTTCAGATCATATTTATGGCCGTTTGTCACATCTTGTTAAAAATTTACAACATTTTATGCCCAAAACCTGTGTTGACTGCCAACTTTTGGAAAAACACCCCATAACAAACAATGGGTTCGCTTTACAACCATTGCACTCACTTAACAACTGCCACAAAATAAGGTAGTAAAAACAAATCTGGTCACATAATGTAAAGGTAAAGGTTTCCCTCGCACATACGTGCTAGTCGTTCCTGACTCTAGGGGGCGGTGCTCATCTCCATTTCAGAGCCGAAGAGCCAGCGCTGTCCGAAGACGTCTCCGTGGTCATGTGGCCGGCATGACTAAACGCCAAAGGTGCACAGAACGCTGTTACCTTCCCACCAAAGGTGGTTCCTATTTTTCTACTTGCATTTTTACATGCTTTCAAACTGCTAGGTTGGCAGAAGCTGGGACAAGTAGCAGGAGCTCACTCTGTTACACGGCACTAGGGTTTTGAGCCATCGAACTGCCCACCTTTCTGATCGACAAGCTCAGTGTATTAGCCACTGAGCCACCGCATCCTTTTCCGGTCACATAGTGACCTGCTTTACAAACATCCTGACTCACAACCCAAATGGGCAGGCTCCATAACGGTTGTAAATGGAGGACTACCTGTTGTATGTGTGAACCAAGCAATGTCATTGGCAAAACATGATTTTATGAGCAAACTACAGATAGTCCTTGACTTACAGCCATTCGTTTAGGGACCCTTTCAAAGTTACAACAGCACCGGAAAAAACTGACATATATTTTTCACGCTTATGATTGTTGCAGCATCCCCATGATCAAGCGATCAAAATTAAGATGATCGGCAACTGGCATGTATTTATGACAGTTGCAATCTCCTGGGGTCTTGTGATCCCCTTTTGCAACCTTCTGACAAGCAAAGTCAATGGGGAAACCGGATTCACTTAACAACTGTGTTACTAACTTAACAACTGCAAGAAACTATGGCAAGAAAGCAATAGCAACAGCACTTAGACTTATATACCACTTCACGGTGCTTTTATAGTCCCCTCTAAGCGGTTTATAACAGGGACTAAGACACTGAGCTTGTTGATCAGAAAGGTCAGCAGTTCAGCGGTTCGAATCCTTAGCACCGTGTAATGGAGTGAGCTCCTGTCACAGCTTCCACCAACATAGCAGTTCGAAAGTACATCAATTTTTTTTTAGGTCCCTGTAATTCCTCAAGAGAGGGATGCAGTGGCTTAGTGGCTAAGATGCTGAGCTTGTCAATCAGAAAGCTTGGTAGTTTGAATCCCTAGCACCACGTAATGAGTGAGCTCCCGTTACTTGCCCCAGCTTCTGCCAACCTAGCAGTTCCAAAGCATGTAAAAAATGCAAGTAGAAAAAATAGGAACCACCTTTGGTGGGAAGGGAACAGCACTGGCTCTTCAGCTTTGAACCAAAGATGAGCACCACCCCTCAGAGTCAGGAACGACTAGCACATATGTGCGAGGGGAATCTTTACCTTAAGCGATTTACAGAGTCAACATATTTTCCCCAACAATCTGGGTCCTCATTTTACCCACCTCGGAAGGATGGAAGGCTGAGTCAACATTGAGCCTGGTGAGATTTGAACTGCCAAATTTCAGGCAGCCGACAGTCAGCAGAAGTAGCCTGCAGTAGCACACTCTGACCCACTGCGCCACTGTGGCTCATAGAAAGGTTGTAAATAGGAGCAAAACTCACTTAACAAGTGTCTTGCTTAGCAATGGAAATTTTGTCTTAATTGTGGGCATAAGTTGAGGAATACCTGTGGATTATAAACCTGCCAGTTATAATAAAACCATATAATGATAAAATATTATTATTAATAAAAACTATGGCTTAGGACCAAGCAGCAGGTCTCCAAATAACCACTAGGTGGTGGCATTTTCCATATTGTATTGCTGGTGTCTGGTAATTACCCAGATCTTTGCAGCTGTGAGATAGTAGCTTTATTGGACCCACCCCTCCCTCCCGCAGGGAATGTTTAAGTCATGTCATATCTGAGTTGAAAATCAGGATAGGATTCCAGTGGATATACAGAAGCCTCGAAGACTTGCAGCATTGTTTCAGACTACATAAATTAGGGCTAAGTAGACAAAACCATCATTATAGATTAGATGACATTAACAGAGTTGGAAGGGACGTGAAGTAGGTCATATGTGTGTGCCAGAATGCCGGAAACCCGAAGACCAGCTGGCCAGTGCTCATGTGTGTGCCGGCCAGCTGGTCTTTGGGTTTCCTCTGCAGACATGCCTGTTCTTTGGCCGTTTTCCAGCGCTCCTGCTGTCCGCAAAGAGCAGCTGGCGACAGCACATGTGCCCACAGAGACGGCTCTGCGTTCACCTCTGGCACACATGGCATAGGTTCGCCAACATAGCCCTACCCCATTTCCAGCAAGTGGCAGTCCAATCTTTTCCTGAAAGCTTCCAGTGATGAAGCTAACCACAACTTTTAAAGGCAACTTCTGTTCCATTGGTTGATTGTTGTCACTGTCAGAAAATTCCTCCTTATTTCTAGTTTGAATCTCTCCTGGTTCAGTTTCCATCCATTATTCCCTGTCTGGACTTCAGGTGCTTTGGAAAATAGCTTGACTCCCTTTTCTCTGTGGCAGCCCTACAAATATTGGAACACTGCTATCATGTCTCGCCTGGTCCTTCTCTTCACTAGACTTGCCATATCTAATTTTTGAAACCATTCTTCATATGTTTTAGCCTTCAGTCCCCTAATCATCCTGGTCGCTCTTCTCTGCACTTTTTTTAGAGTCTTTTCTTTGGTGTGGTGACCAAAACTGGATGCAGTACTCTAGGTGTGGCCTTATCAAATGTGAACCAGGCCTTAGTCTCTATGCTTTCTTGGATATGTGTTTATACTGCTCCACTTAGCAATCCTGGCAGGAAAAATGTTTCTCTAAGTGATATCTTTGGGATATAAAGTTTGCTCAACAGCCTCCTTTCCAACTCACTTCTCTTTGCCTACCATACAAGGAAGATAAAATGACCCCTTAGCTGCAGCACTGCACA
Organism: Natrix helvetica; assembly: GCF_964273705.1. Classification (NCBI taxonomy): domain Eukaryota; kingdom Metazoa; phylum Chordata; class Lepidosauria; order Squamata; family Natricidae; genus Natrix; species Natrix helvetica. Next base: position 16,535,781 of record NC_138554.1, read on the forward strand.
TATCACAGGAATTTCAGAGATTTAACAAATGCTATTGCTGAAGTATAGCAGCAGCTAGCACGTATTACACAAAATGTCATTATGTCGATTGGAACACATTGTGTGTGCATGTGGGAATTTTGTATAGTTGCTTCTATCGACCTGAGTTAATGGCAAAGCACTAGGTAGGGACTCGAGTTGTTAGAATCCTTGCTACTGCGTGTCTCGGCTTCCCAAACCTGCTTATGATTGCTCAGATATGAGTTTAAGCAACAAGTCTACAATCATTAACACAAACTCAGACCTCTCTTTGCCTAGTATTCTCCAACCAGATGTTTTCTGGATATACTGGGACTGCAACTCCCAGAATTCTCAGCGAGGATTGGGGATTCCCGCCATATTCAGGTGCTGCAGATAAGTGAAAACCGATTTAGGATTTACCTAGGCAGAAACCAATTGGATAAGTTCCTGACCTTATCCAATTGGAGAAGCCTCAGTGATTCTTTCCTTTGGCCGATCCAAGTGAAGGGAAAGAACATTTCAAACAGTAGCCTTGAAAACTGCAGAAAAGTCTTCTATATTTTCCTCAGCTAACATCTAGTTGCTCCCTGGGCCATCCACCAGAAATAATAGGTCCAGGATGGGACAACTTGCCACAGCGAACTTGCCATGACCAATTCACAGTGGGGCAATTCCACAGATACAAAAGTTAAATTAATTTTGACTGAACATTGGCCAATAATGATAAAACAAAGTCAATCCAGAAATGGCAATAGCACTTAGACTTATATACTGCTTCGCAGTGCTTTATAGCCCTCTCTAGGTGGTTTACAGAGTCAGCATTTTGCCCCCAACAATCTGGGTCCTCATTTTACCCACCTTGGAAGGATGGAAAGCTGCATCAACCTTGAGCTGGTGAAACTCAAACTGAGTCTCTGCAATCCTGCATTCTAACCACTGCACCATCTCGGCTCTATTGTAACAAGAGTTATAATAATTGAAATGAAAACGTGGTCAACAATAATAAAAGTAACTGAATGAAATGATTAATGCAGCATTAAATTGTCCCATCCAAGTTATCCGATGAGTTGGCCATGGCAAGTTGGCCATGGCAAGTTGTCCTACCTAGACCCTTGGTTGGTCAACTGTAGGACTGAGTAGACCATATCATTCTACTCCAGGGGACTGGCAAAAGTATGCACGTGGGATATTCTCCCAACACTGACTCCCCAATCCCTCTTTTTCCAAAAAAAGTGTACATCCCAAAGAAGTCAGCTTCCAAGAGCCGCCAGCCTCGACGACGCCAGAGGCGCCCACCCAGTACTTCCAACCCGGGAGCACCCAGGGAGATCCCAGCTGAGGCCGTGCATCAGTACGCAGAGATCATGGAAGGCCTAAACCCCAGCTGGGAGGAAGAAGAAGCCGAGAAGAAAGAACAAGGGATGGGCCGAGACACCCAGGATCAGGAGGAAGGAGTGTTCCCAGACCCTGGCCTGCTTCAGTATATTGATCAGTTGTGTGATGATGAAGAATTTGTTTGTAAGGTAAGAGAACGTCCAATGGCAGGGAGATTTGTTCTTCTGTAGTACATTATTCTTCTGTAGTATATCAGTGGCTGAGTGGCTAAGATGCTGAGCTTGTCGATCAGAAAGGTCAACGGTTTGGAGGTTTGAATCCCTGGTGTCGCGTAACGGAGTGAGCTCTCCTTACTTGTCCCAGCTTCTGCCAACCTCGCAGTTCAAAAGCACGTAAAAATGCTAGTAGAAAAACAGGAACCCCCTTTAGTGGGAAGGTAACAGTGTTCTGTGCAGCTTTGCCGTTTAGTCATGCCAGCCACATGACCACAGAGACATCTTTGCACAGTGCTGGCTCTTTGGCTTAGAGTCGGGAACAACTAGCACATATGTGCAAAGGGAACCTTTACCTTTACCTAGTACATTATTCTGCAACATTTTGCAGATTCTCTTCCCCTGAGAATTCCCCGCAATCTTTTAAAATGGGGATTTAGCGTGATACAAAGGGTGTATTCTTTCCTTCCTCCAAGAATAGTTGGTATGTAAGAGGCAGAAGATAAAGAGTGGAAAGAAATAGACCAGGGATGCCAAAGTTGATTTCATGGAGGGCTGCATCAGGGTTGTGTTTGACCTTAGGGGGCTGGGTGGGCGTGGTCAAGGTGGGCGTGGTCAGCTTGATGTCACTTGTGTCAGAGGTACTTGTGATGGCCCAGGCTGGGCTGGGGGGGACCCTCCTCCAGCCCTCTGCCAGGGAAAATGGAGCTTGGAAAGGCTGCATGCAGCCCGCCCAGACTCCGTGTTTGCTGGCAGAGGCACCACGGGCCAGTCCTCCACTGTTCCTAGAGTGGCCCCGCAGATCAGATCTAAGCACTCTGCAGGCTGGATCCAGCCCACAGGCCTTGGGTTTGACACCCCTGGAATAGACCACTGGGCCCACATCAGCAGACCAGTTCTCTTGCTTAACCAAACTGTTTTTGCTATCTGTGTCACAAGAGTCTGTATCTTATTGCAAGCAGCTATCCATCGCTCTCTCTCTTAAGAGTTTTATTATTTTTCAGTTACAAAAATAAACATTCCATCTTTCCTTATGCCGTATGTCATCTGGGTACAAACATCTCTGTGCAACATTTTTCCTCTTTTGCCACATCTTTCACATTCATATTAACATTATTTCCCTAAGTTTAGTATTATAATATATTAGGCATTCAAACATTATAAAACTCTCCATTGTTTTTCTAACTATCTTCTAGTAATAATATATCTATGTAACATCAACATTAAACAACATTATCATACACAAACTAGCCATTTTCTATCTTTATCTAAGTGTATTGTCTACTTATTTTTAGTTTTCTTCATTTCCAAACTCCTTTTTTGTCTTCAACCATTGATAAAATACATCCCAAATCATATAATTTACAGTGTGCTCTTTCTCTTTAACTGCTAATGTTAATCTGTTCATTTCTGCACATTCTAATATTTTCCTTATCACCTTCTCATCAATAGGGATCTCTACACTTTTCCAATGTTAAGCAAATACAATTCTAGCTGCAGTTAATACATGAATGATTAAATATACATTCTCTTTATTATAAATTTCAGGTAGAATTCCCAGCAGAAATGTTTCTGGCTTCAGCTCAATACGTTGTTGTAGCATCTCTTCCAAACATGTCTTAATTTTTGTCCAATTTTTCCAGCTATCCATCTCTTGAGTGTTGCCATTCCAAATGTGATCTTCCCTTTACCAATCCATTTTGCTTTTCCATGCGAGTCTGCATGAAATGAAAAGGTAATGAAAAGTCTGCAAGAAAAAAGACCAAGCTCAGAGAGCACCAAGGACCTGCTTTCAACCCTATGCTACAAGTATTCTCATTTAATTGGAAATATACATGTGAAGCCTAGCCAAGGAGCTTCATGTACCGATTAGATCTCAAAATCCACCCAAATTCAGTGACTTGTTGAATTTTCCAGTATCATGATCTTGAGGAATTAAAAGTAAAGGTTCCCCTCGCACATATGTGCTAGTCGTTCCCGACTCTAGGGGACGGTGCTCATCTCTGTTTCAAAGCCAAAGAGCCAGCGCTGTCCAAAGACGTCTCCGTGGTCATGTGGCTGGCATGACTAAACGCCGAAGACACCCGGAATGCTGTTCCCTTCCCACCAAAGGTGGCTCCTATTTTTCTACTTGCATTTTTTACGTGCTTTGGAACTGCTAGGTTGGCAGAAGCTGGGGCAAGTAACGGGAGCTCACTCCGTTACGCAGCGCTAGGGATTCAAACTACCGACCTTTCTGATTGACAAGCTCAGCATCTTAGCCACTAAGGCACCGCATCCCTCTCTTGGGGAACTACAGGGACCTAAAAAATGTGCTTTGAAGAGCCGCATCTGTTTGCAGGCTACACACTGGTCACTCTTACTTTAATATCTTCTTATCCATTATGTTCCGCTCACTCCTGATTGCCCATAGCAGTTTCAATTACAGGTAGTCCTCGACTTACAACGGTTTGCTTAGTGAGCGTTCAAAGGGACAGCAGCATTGTTTACGACCATTTTTTTCTACAGTGATGACCTTTACGGGATCCCCATGATCGTGTGATCGAAATTCAAATGCTTGGCAAGTGCCTCGTATTTATGACGATTGCTGTGCTCTGACATCACAAGATCCCCTTTTGCAACCTTCTGACAAGCAAAGTCTTGGGTGTAGACTCCTGGGGCCTAGAGATGGAGCTCTCACCTCACAATGAGGAGGTTGTGAGTTCAATCCTATGTAGAGGCAGAGGTAGGGTCTCGTGCTTGGGGGAGGGGGTTGAACTCAATGACCTGCAAGGTCCTTTCCAGCTCTGTTAATCTGTTAAAGCTATCTGTTAAAAGTCAACGGGGAAATCATATTCGCTTAATAGCCCGTTTATTAACTTACTGTATCAACTGCAGCGATTCACTAAAAAACCATGGCAAGAGTTGTTTGGGGTAAAACTCACTTGACAAAAAATCTCACTTAACAACAGAAGTTTTCAGCTCAGTTGTGGCCGTAGGTCAAGGACTACCACCTGCATTATTCTGGATTTATTAAATTATAGATCTTGCAATCTCTTCTGCCCGCCAGTTTCTCACTTTTTGTGGTTGCTTGTTTTCGCAAATGCAATTGTGCTCATACCGGAGAATTTGGTACATCTGGCCTATCATGCCATTCTCTTTGCTTCTCTCTGGCAGGTGGAAGCTGTTATCCATCCACAATTTATGGTGGACTTACTGTCTCCAGAGAAAACCCAGGATCCCTTGGACCTGGTTGAAGAGTTAGCAGAGGAGTTAACCTTGACACCTAGCCAGGTAATACAAGGAAATGAAATTTGAAGTGGTTAAATTGGAATCCTGCAAGTGGAGAGGGCATGCAAAATAGGATTGGAAGCAAGAGTGCCATTCTACAATTTTAGATCTTGGACTGAAGCTAGTAAGGACCTTTTTGTGTGTTCCTGGAGCTTAAGTGCCATTTTTAATTCAAAAAGTGACTTATTCATTTTTAAAGTGATAATAGTAAAATGACTGTCGGTAATTAGGTACATCCTCTCCAGCTGTCCAGGATTACAAAGATTAAAAGGGGAAAATAATGAAATGGTAAGGAATTTGTGAAACCCAGCTGTAGAATGCCTGCCACTCAGATATCGACAAGAGATACTCGTGACTCTCCAAGTGTTAATTTGGGGAAGAGGTTCTCAGTTACGGATACCCAGATTTTTTTCCAGTAAGACCACTGCATGGGAATCACTTCTATATCAGAATTTGAGCATATTTATAGATCAGTTCAGGTGGAACTGGGTACAGAAGTTATATTAACTATTGAGGCTCCCTAGTCTTCTTCAAACTGATATCAATCAGACTATAGCTGGAAGGGACCTTGGAGGTCTTCTAGTCCAGCCCCCTGCTCAAGCAGAAGACCCAATGCAATTTGAGACAAGTGGTTGTCTAGCCTCTTATTTAAAACCTCCTGTGATGAAACACCCACAACTTCTGAAGGCCAGATGTTCTACGGGTTAATTGTTCTCACTGTTAGGGAGTTTCTCCTTAATAACAGATTGCTTCTCTCCTTCGTTAATTTCCATCTGTCGTTTCTTGTCTTGCCTTCTGGTGGTTTGGGAAACAACTTGACCCCTCTTCTTTGTGGCAGGCTCTCAAATACTTGAATAGTGCTATCGTGTCACCGCTCCTCCTCCTTTTCTCTAGACTAGCCAAACCACATTGCTGCAATACTGGGGGGGAGACTAGTCTGAATTGGGTTATGAAGCTGGCGGTGCTTCACCTCTTCCCATTGTACTCATCTCTGCTGGCCGTGAGTCATTCCCAAATCCCGAACAAGCCACTTGGCCCTTCCCTCAGACGTTCCCAGAGGCAGGAGAAGGGCGATGGACAACCAGCACATGGCCTCAATGGAGTGGGGGTGGGGGGTGCAGAAGCAAAGGCAGAGGGACAGCAGAAGATCAAAAGTAACACATACCGTATTTTTCAGACTATAAGATGCACTGGTGTATAAACCACACCAAGATTTCAAAGAGATAAGTAAGAAAAAAAAAGTTTTTTTCCCTGCCCGGCGCCCAGGAGCACTCTGCAGGCTTCAACAGGGCTGGGGGAAGGCAAAAATGCCCCGTTTTTGCATAAAACAGGGCGTTTTTCGCAAAAACTGAGGCGTTTTTGCCTTCCCCCAGTCCCACTGAAACTTGCAGTGTGCTGCTGGGGGCTGAAGGAAGGCAAAAACACCTCTGTTTTTGCGGGGGGAAAAACCCATTTTTCACAAAAATGAGAGGTGGGGGCGGTGCTTCGGGAGGCCAAAAATGGCTGCATTTGGTGTATAAGACGCACCAAGATTTCCACGCTCTTTTTAGGGGGGGGGGGGGAAAGGTGCATCTTATACTCTGAAAAATACGGTAAGTCTTGTTTTCCTGCTCCCAGTTGAAGCCTCTATTCAGTTGGCAACATCTTGAGGAAGCCAGAAGCACCTGCTGGAACTCACTAGTTCATTAGAATTATATGTAGATGCCTCTTATTGGTCACCATCTAAAATGGTCATGTCCAACTAGGAACAAGAAGTGATAATCTAATGACGAAGGGGCATTGTGCATTTCCTGCCATGCAGAAGATTTCACATCGGCGTGAAACCCCATCAAATTGGCAGGGCTTAGTCCTCAAAAGACCGAGCCCCCACCCCCACCTATTGATAGGCCTAAAGTACAGTTGATACATGTGAAGGCCAATGTTGGCAAGGATTTCCCCATACCTAGACTACACTGTGAAGCTTCTGTTTATATAGGCCCCTTTCCTTGTCTATAGAACAACAGTGTTGGAAGAGACCTTGTAGGACTTCTAGTCCAACTGCCTGCTCAAGCAGAAGACCTTGTACCATTTCTGACAAGTGGTTGTCCAGTCTCTTCTTCAAAGCCCCCCCCCCAGTGATGAAGCAACCACAACTTCTGAAGGCACGCTGCTGATTGTTCTGTCAGATAATTTATCCTTATTTCTCAATTAAATCTCTCCTTGATCAGTTTCCATCCATTGTTCCTTATCTGGCCTTCAGGTGCTTTGGAAAATAGGTTGACCCCATCCTCTCTGTGGCAGCCCCTCAAATATTGGAAGGCCGCTATCAGGTTGCCCTTGGTCCTTCTCTTCACTAGACTTGCCATATCTAATTCCTGAAACCGTTCTTCATATGCTTTAGCCTCCAGGTCCCTAATCATTCTTGCTGCTCTTCTCTGCACCCTTTCCAGAGTCTCAACATCCTTTTTATAGTGCGGTGACCAAAACTAGGTGCAGTATTCTAGGCGTACTAATGTATTCTAGAGTACTGTATCTTTCAGATATAAGATGCACCTTTTTCCCTCAAAAAAGAGGCTGAAAATCTGGGTGTGCCTTATACACTGAATACAGCATTTTTGGCCTCTTGAAACACTGCCCCCTTTGCAAAAATGGCTGTGCATAGCCTTTAGGAGGCTTCCAGAGTGCTCCTGGGGGCTGGGGAGGGCAAAAATGAGCAAGAAACAAGCTGTTTCTCCCGCCCCCAGGAGCACTCTATAAGCCTCCTAAAAGCTATGCATGCCCCCTTTTTTGACAAAAAGCAGGCCTGTTTTCACGAAAACAGGCCATTTGTGCTCATTTCCCCTAGCCCCCCCCCCCCGAGCACTCTACAAGTCTCCTAGAGGCTATCCACACTTTTTTTTTTTTAACACAAAACAGGCCATTTTCGCGAAAAATCGGCCATTTTTGGGAGGTCTGCAGAATGCAAAAAAAAATTTTTTTAAAAAAAATTTGCCTCTTCAAAAGGCAAAAGGTGCATCTTATACTCCAGTATGTCTTTTACTCCAAAAAAAAAACCAAAAACGGTACTTCACGTGATCTTGATTCAATCCCTCTGTCTCTGTCTATCTTCAGTTAACCGAGAAGAGACTCCTGGCACTATCTGAAGAGGAAAGAGATCCTTCGGTCTATCCTACTTCCCATTCTGATTCCACTCCATCCCAATCTGAGGAAGAAGATGAGGTCAGTAGTAATGGCAAAGGAGAGGACATGTTGCGGCAGGCTTTAAAAAGGTCTTCCACCAACAAGGGCACCCGAGCCAGTCAACTAGAGTTGGCCAACTCCATCGTCAGTTCTCCACCGGCTTCTAATGGACAACAGAAACTGGGAGACAAGGAGCTTCTCCCAAAGACTCTCAGAGCAAGCTTATCTCTTCGTGAATACTGCAGTCATGACTCTCAGGAGGGGAATTTGCTACCCACCTTGAAGAATCCCGAGGAAAGAGGCATGCAGAAATCCCAGGAAAAAGATCTAATTATGAATGATGGTAATGAAACCCCAACCCAGACCCAATGGAATTTTCCAAGCGTGAAAGGAAACGACACCCTTAGTAGTCATTTAGCCTCACCAAGGGAGAGCAGAGCAAGGCCAGAAATGGTAAGACTCGTCCCTTCAAAGCAAGATATCATCCAAGAACAAAAGAAGAAGGATCAAGTAGCGTCCCCTAAGACTACAGAGAAGGGCAGCCATGGAATCGTAGCACCTGTGAAGAATGGAATTCAGATAATTTGGAATAATGTAAAACCCATCCAGGATGGTAACCAAAAAGGAGAAGGGAAAACAGCATGGGCAGCACAAGTGTCTCCTTCAAATCAGGATGAACCTAATAAACAAGACAATGTGACGTTGGTAGGGAACCGCAAGTGGGAAAAGCATCTAACGTTACTTTTTGACGGACGCAGAGAATTGAATGAACAGGTGACAAACCCACCTCAGAGTCAGGATGACGTAGGGTTTGAAAGTCCCCTAAGTAAAGCGGAACTTGACTATCAGGAAAGGAAAATGAGATCTTATCAGGACACTCCAAGAAAAGTTGCTGGTCAGCAAGTCATTCAGTTTGAATGTGGCAAACAAGAGAGTTGCCAAGGAGTAGTGGGCCAAGATCAATACCAGATCCAAGGCCTTCAGAAATGTAATGTTACTGCAGTTCAGTTTGAAAATGTAAACCCTTGTGCTCGAAGTATAGTAAGTCAAGACAGACTAACACCAGCTCTTTCAGGAATTGGCCACAAACTTATCAGCCAAGGGGCCAAGACTGTATCTCAGAGAAAGGCCCACACAAATGTGAAGCAAATGAAGACTGTGTCTGTAAAAAACAAAAGCCAAGCCAGAAGCCTAAGGTTTCCTGTCGACAACTTAGCCCTGCACAAACAGTTGAGCTGTGTTAGACAAGAGGGCCAACCGTCAACTGAACTAGCTGTTTTGGAAACTCATCCAGAGACTAGTTTAAGGGAAAGTGTTGAGCTGGGCAGAAAAAATACGCAGCCATTTTGTTTAGGTGGTTCTAGCAAGGGAGGGAAGCTTGAAGACCAGCTACCAGATGGAGATTCTGAACAGCGACCATATTTCACCTTTTCCAGGCACGAGACACCATCTTTGATTGTCCACAGCGGCATTGAGAAACTACAGGAGTCTCAGGGACCATTCTCCGATCAGGATAAAGTCCCTCTGCAGATGGAAAACGATGAACGCCTAAAACCTACTTTAGATCCTTCCAGCTGTATCTCTCTAAGCGAGGCTGATGGAGAGAACAGTGGTCCCCATGGAGATCATCCCCCTGTACCCATTCGTGCGCTTCCACCACCCCTTAGCCTCCATGGCAACAGCAGTCATGGAAACATTGAATTCAACCCTACAGTTCTAAGAAGTGAATCCAATGTCTGCTGGGAGCAAGTAACTCCAGAGAAAGAAATGAGTAACTGGAATCAGGTCGGAGGTGATCCGGTCAACAGAGTTCCTATGATGAATGTGGTGCTTTCAGACCTCCCTGGAGGAACCATGGAAGGTGTTCTCAAAGATGAAGAAGAGGAAGAGGAGGAGGAAGAGGATGAAGAGCTGTCCAGTTTCTCTTCATTACTTGCTTCCAAGCTCAACTTCTCTCCTCACAGCGACCAGCTGCTTCTCACCATGGAACAAGGGGACACACTGACCTTTTCACCCATGGATCTTGCAAAGCAAGTTAAGCCAAGGCATTGCGCCAAGGGTCAATTATCCCAGAATGCCAGCCCTCTTGCAAACACCAACTTGGACGTTAATGCATCGGTCCATCGTTATCACAAGAGGAAGAGCAACGTCACAGGGACTCGAAGGAGCAAGCGTCTTCGCAACCAGTAACTCATCAAGTGTGTTGTCATCAACCATCCCAGAAAAGTCCTTGTTTATTTTTTAAAACCCTGCACTGATAGGTGTCACCTTCATTCAACCCGAGATTCCAGAATCCTATCATTGTTCAAAATACGGCCGGGAAGATTGGTTGGTTTTTGCATCTTTCTAAAAAGTGCTTCTTTTGAAGAAGGACGTCTCTCCCTCACACCCATCCACCCCAGTTGTTCCTGCTTCTTAGCCAATTAAAAACAATTTTAAATCCTTCGGCTGTCTCTGCAGGAAGGAGTCAGAAGCCGTTTAATTTCTGCTCATTTCAGAGAGTTAAAAAATGGTTTGTTCTTCCTACGTCCATCTCGTACTGAACATGGGTGAACTGTGGATGGAAGAAAGGCCCAAATAAAAAGGAGAGAATGATTCCTAACAAGTTGGAGAATGCCTAGTGAGGCAACAATGCTGATTTCATAAACTATTAGAAACACAGAGAGGATAAAAAAGGGAGAAATAACAACTGTTAAAGAGAAAACCACATTTTGTTGCTTTCAAATTTATGAGGCAGGAAAGGGAATTTTATAATTTGAGAAAGAATGAGGGTCTGCTTAGTATTTTTAGCACAGCAGCCTTTCCAAAACTCAGTGTTTCTAAGCGCAGTGGCTGGGGATAAGGGGAGGAGTGGTCGGGGACAATGGATAAAATGGTTATACCCACATGGAGGACAGCTAGATGAATGAGAGCGGCTTTATGGCTTCCAGGAATGGAACATTTGTCTTGGTTTGGACAATTTAAAAAAAAAGAAAAAATAGTCCTTGAATAATATGGGAACATTTCAAGAAAAAGTAAATAAGGAATTTTCCAATAATCCCAAACTCTGTCTTCTTGTTTTCCACCACAGCTATATTTCAATCTGTTCTCACCTACGCCTCCCAAGAGCATGAACAAACTCCTTGTCCCGACAAAAAACCTTTTATTAATTTACTGTAAATTCTGCTCATTCTCTTCCAGCAAAGTTTTTCAATGGAGTATTTACAGTCACAGACCTTATCTGGCTTAGAGAACTGACAGGCCGATATCTGCAAAATCTGGCAAGGAGTCTAAGAAAGTCACAAACCAATTAAACGAGACTAATTGTCTCCTGCAAACTCCACTCCCCTTTCGCTCCTCTTTTATTTCCTTTGGGAGGGGCCATTCATTGTCCACCTGTGGCCTTCCTCCCAAGTCGACCCCTGTTCTTTAGCTGTTCCCTTCGTCTGGCAACTCTGTGCATGCGCACACTGGGAAGAGGCTCCAGCTGTTCGTCAGCCTCACAGATGTCTGACTCTGAAGGCAGCTGATAACTGGCATACGGCTCTGGCCCCCACTCTGCCTCTGACACAGAGCCCTCATCAGAGCCTTCCCCAGACTCCAAGATTGGCCCAGGTTCCTCCCCAACCCCCTCACTGTGCGGATCTGCTGCCAGCTCTGCTGGCAGACCACAACACAATTAAGCAGGTCAGGACAGTAAAACCAGTCTCTTATTCTTAGCAAAATTAAAGTGACCAGGAAGGTGTGTGGGCAAAAAAAAAAAAAGTAAGAGTGAAGTTTCTCCCTTCCCAATAAGTGAATTTTGAACAATGCCCCAGGATGTTATACAAATAGTCCTCGACTTACAATAGTTCATTTAGTGACTGTTTGAAGTTACAACGGCACAGGAAAAAATTAACGTTTTTCACACTTATGACCTTGGCAGCACCCCTATGCCCACGTGATCAAAATTCAGATGCTTAGCTGGTTTGTATTTATGATGGTTGCAGTGTCCTGGGGTCACATGGTGCCTTTTTGCGATCTCCTGACAAGCAAAGTCAATGAGGAATCCAGATTCATATAACAATCATGTTACAAACTTAAAAACTGCAGCGATTCACTTATCAACGGTGGCAGGCGAGGTCATAAAATGAGGCAAAATTAACTAAGTAACCGTCTTACTTAACAACTTGTGTGACTAATTTAACAACTGCAGTGATTCACTTAGCAACTTTGGCATGAAAGGACATAAAATGGGGCATAAAATTCACTCAACAAATGTCTCGCTTAGCAATAGAAGTTTTGGTCTCTCAATTGTGATCGTAAGTCGAGGACTATCCATAAATGCCATATTCCCACTGGTTAGGTAGTAGGGATACTTTGCAATATTTAATCTTTTGAAATCCTGAGTAGAATGAAAAATTCAGACTGCAAACAGTTGTCTCTGTATCAAACCCTTTAAAAAAAAAAGTCCAGGAACCATCTTTGTTTTAAAATGTAATACATATATATATATATATATTTATATTTATTATAGAGATATAGATGTTTATCTTATATATAAAATAGCACTTTCTTATATTTTACAAAACAGAAAATGAAACCCCAAAAAACGATGCTTATATCCTCTTTCGGTTCATCCTTCCTCTCGATGAAAACGAAACAAAACTCAACAACGTAAAATAAAGGATAGGAGTAAATCCTAGCCCCTTGCCCTCCCCCAAACAAAACTCTAAAGTAAACCCAGAGAAGCCCCGATTCCCCCAAAAAACTGCGGCTGTGATTTCCCCATTTTCGTTTGCCCTGAGATGGGGAGGGTGGGGAGAGGCCCCAATCCGCCTAACCACCCCGACAGCAGGGAGCAAGCAAGGAACAGGCTCTGTTGTGGCTAAAGGTGTGTGTGGCATGTCTGTGTGTGTGTGTGTGTAGGGTTGTTCTCACGGTTGTTGGATACACATGGCTTAAGAGGCAGGGGAGGGCTTCAGTCACCCTTGCTTTTGGGAGAGATGGCGGAGACACCGTTAGCATAAGTGGAGGCTTGGGCACGCTTGGGGAGAGCGCAGGCTGGAGGGGGGTGCAGGTACGTGCTGAACAGACGGGCATAGTCGGGGTGATGGAGAGAGAAGTCCTGGAATTGACCTGGTTACAGAAAAGAGGAAAACAAATTGCATCGTTATAAAAAGGACCTATCATAGGTAGCATCACAAAAGGTAAGTCTCTCTTGAACCAAGCATGACTTTCGATCAGGGGGCCACGGCCCATGATAGGACTGTGGCCCAGAGGTGGTATTCAGCAGGTTCGGACTAGTTCTGGAGAACTGACAGCGGAAATTTTGAGTAGTTCAGAGAATGGGTAAATATGACCTCTCACTGGCCCCGCTCCCATCTATTCTCTGCCTCCTGAGTCAGAGCTGATCGGGAGGAAATGAGGATTTTACAGTATCCTTACCCTGCCTGCCCACCAAGCCATGCCCAGAGAACCAGTAGTAAAAAAAAAATTGAACCCCACCACTGCTGTGGCCTATTGGCCACTGGAGTGCCTGGCCAGTGCATTGATGTATGTGTAGCACTCCCCATGTGTAGCATCACCGTGAGCACTATGTGGGCCCTAGTGTCAAAGCGATTTACAACACGGATACTGCGGTCGCCACAAGCATCACGCGGGTGCTCGCGGACCCTTTCACACACGCACATGCATGCATAAAGGCAACTGGCCACCCCCCCTCTGGGCCACAAACCCAGAAAGATTGAGGAACTCTGCTTCAGATGACCAAAAGAAAGTCCTAATTCCAAAAGGCAACTGGACATTCTTGGTTTTTTTTCCTTGGAAAGCGTTTTGCTCTTCATCCAAGAAGCTTCTTCCGTTCTGACTGGTGGAGAATGGAAAGATTTATATTCTTTGCAGTCATCTGGTCCTTATTTCTCATTGAGGCCCCTTGGAGGTTTTTCTGTACCCTCAGGGTCACCTGAATCAGAGTTCAAATATGTGTGGAAAACAGGGGATAGGTGTCCAGTTGTCTTCTGGGAAACCACCTTTGGAACAACCATGATCTTACATCTGTGATGGCTAACCTTTTTGTCCTCTCCTACCGAAAGAGCGCACACACCCACACCCATAATGCAATGCACACACGACTCCCCGCACCCCCTCCGCACATGCGCACACGGCACCGACACCACCCCATGGCCCATTTTGGGCCTAGCAGGCCTTCCTGAACTGTCCTGGAACCAAACATGGGCCACAGGGGGAGGGCGTTGCACCCCCTGTCAACTGTTTTGGGCCTAGCAGGCCTCACGGAAGCCTCCTGGAACCAAACAATGTGCCACAGGGGGAGGGCGTTGCACCCCGTCAACTCTTTTGGTCCTAGCAGGCCTCACTGAAGCCTCCTGGGACCAAACAGTGGGACACAGGGGTGGGCGTTGCACCCCTGTCAACTGTTTTGGGCCTAGCAGGCCTCACTGAAGCCTCCTGGAACCAAACATGGGCCACAGGGGGAGGGCGTTACACCCCCTGTGAACTGTTTTGGGCCTAGCAGGCCTCACTGAAGCCTCCTGGAACCAAACATGGGCCACAGGGGGAGGGCGTTGCACCCTGTCAACTGTTTTGGGCCTAGCAGGCCTCACGGAAGCCTCCTGGAACCAAACATGGGCCACAGGGGGAGGGCGTTACACCCCCTGTGAACTGTTTTGGGCCTAGCAGGCCTCACTGAAGCCTCCTGGGAACAAACATGGGCCACAGGGGGAGGGCGTTGCACCCTGTCAACTGTTTTGGGCCTAGCAGGCCTCACGGAAGCCTCCTGGAACCAAACAATGTGCCACAGGGGGAGGGCGTTGCACCCCGTCAACTCTTTTGGTCCTAGCAGGCCTCACTGAAGCCTCCTGGGACCAAACAGTGGGACACAGGGGTGGGCGTTGCACCCCTGTCAACTGTTTTGGGCCTAGCAGGCCTCACTGAAGCCTCCTGGAACCAAACATGGGCCACAGGGGGAGGGCGTTACACCCCCTGTGAACTGTTTTGGGCCTAGCAGGCCTCACTGAAGCCTCCTGGAACCAAACATGGGCCACAGGGGGAGGGCGTCGCACCCCCTGTCTATGCTTTTTGGCCTAGCAGGCCTCACTGAAGCCTCCTGGGACCAAACAGTGGGCCACAGGGGGAGGGCGTTGCACCCATGTCAACTGCTTTGGGCCTAGCAGGCCTCACTGAAGCCTCCTGGAACCAAACAAGGGCCACAGGGGGAGGGCGATGCACACCCTGTCAACTGTTTTGGGCCTAGCAGGCCTCACTGAAGCCTCCTGGGACCAAACAGTGGGCCACAAGGGGAGGGTGTCGCAGCCTCTGTCAACTCTTTTGGGCCTAACAGGCCTCACTGAAGCCTCCTGGGACCAAACATGGGCCACAGGGGGAGGGCGTTGCACCCCCTGTCAACTGTTTTGGGCCTAGCAGGCCTCACTGAAGCCTCCTGGAACCCAACATGGGCCACAGGGGGAGGGTGTCGCACCCCCTGTCAACTGTTTTGGGCCTAGCAGGCCTTTCTGAAGCCTCCTGGAACCAAACATGGGCCACAGGGGGAGGGCGTTGCACCCTGTCAACTCTTTTGGTCCTAGCAGGCCTCACTGAAGCCTCCTGGGACCAAACAGTGGGACACAGGGGTGGGCGTTGCACCCCTGTCAACTGTTTTGGGCCTAGCAGGTCTCACTGAAGCCTCCTGGAACCAAACAGTGGGCCACAGGGGGAGGGCGTTGCACTCCCTGTCAACTGTTTTGGGCCTAGCAGGCCTCACTGAAGCCTCCTGGAACCCAACATGGGCCACAGGGGGAGGGCGTTGCACCCCTGTCAACTGTTTGGGGCCTAGCAGGCCTCACTGAAGCCTCCTGGGAACAATCTTGGGCCACAGGGGGAGGGCGTTGCACCCCCTGTCAACTGTTTTGGGCCTAGCAGGCCTCACTGAAGCCTCCTGGAACCCAACATGGGCCACAGGGGGAGGGTGTCGCACCCCCTGTCAACTGTTTTGGGCCTAGCAGGCCTTTCTGAAGCCTCCTGGAACCAAACATGGGCCACAGGGGGAGGGCGTTGCACCCCTGTCAACTGTTTGGGGCCTAGCAGGCCTCACTGAAGCCTCCTGGGACCAAACATGGGCCACAGGGGGAGGGCGTTGCACCCCCTGTCAACTGTTTTGGGCCTAGCAGGCCTCACTGAAGCCTCCTGGAACCCAACATGGGCCACAGGGGGAGGGTGTCGCACCCCCTGTCAACTGTTTTGGGCCTAGCAGGCCTTTCTGAAACCTCCTGGAACCAAACATGGGCCACAGGGGGAGGGCGTTGCACCCTGTCAACTCTTTTGGTCCTAGCAGGCCTCACTGAAGCCTCCTGGGACCAAACAGTGGGACACAGGGGTGGGCGTTGCACCCCTGTCAACTGTTTTGGGCCTAGCAGGTCTCACTGAAGCCTCCTGGAACCAAACAGTGGGCCACAGGGGGAGGGCGTTGCACTCCCTGTCAACTGTTTTGGGCCTAGCAGGCCTCACTGAAGCCTCCTGGAACCCAACATGGGCCACAGGGGGAGGGCGTTGCACCCCTGTCAACTGTTTGGGGCCTAGCAGGCCTCACTGAAGCCTCCTGGGAACAAACATGGGCCACAGGGGGAGGGCGTTGCACCCCCTGTCAACTGTTTTGGGCCTAGCAGGCCTCACTGAAGCCTCCTGGAACCCAACATGGGCCACAGGGGGAGGGTGTCGCACCCCCTGTCAACTGTTTTGGGCCTAGCAGGCCTTTCTGAAGCCTCCTGGAACCAAACATGGGCCACAGGGGGAGGGCGTTGCACCCCTGTCAACTGTTTGGGGCCTAGCAGGCCTCACTGAAGCCTCCTGGGACCAAACATGGGCCACAGGGGGAGGGCGTTGCACCCCCTGTCAACTGTTTTGGGCCTAGCAGGCCTCACTGAAGCCTCCTGGAACCCAACATGGGCCACAGGGGGAGGGCGTCGCACCCCCTGTCAACTGTTTGGGGCCTAGCAGGCCTCACTGAAGCCTCCTGGGAACAAACATGGGCCACAGGGGGAGGGCGTTACTCCCCCTGTGAACTGTTTTGGGCCTAGCAGGCCTCACTGAAGCCTCCTGGAACCCAACATGGGCCACAGGGGGAGGGCGTTGCACCCCCTGTCAACTGTTTTGGGCCTAGCAGGCCTCACTGAAGCCTCCTGGAACCCAACATGGGCCACAGGGGGAGGGTGTCGCACCCCCTGTCAACTGTTTTGGGCCTAGCAGGCCTTTCTGAAGCCTCCTGGAACCAAACATGGGCCACAGGGGGAGGGCGTTGCACCCCTGTCAACTGTTTGGGGCCTAGCAGGCCTCACTGAAGCCTCCTGGGACCAAACATGGGCCACAGGGGGAGGGCGTTGCACCCCCTGTCAACTGTTTTGGGCCTAGCAGGCCTCACTGAAGCCTCCTGGAACCAAACATGGGCCACAGGGGGAGGGCGTTACACCCCCTGTGAACTGTTTTGGGCCTAGCAGGCCTCACTGAAGCCTCCTGGAACCAAACATGGGCCACAGGGGGAGGGCGTCGCACCCCCTGTCTATGCTTTTTGGCCTAGCAGGCCTCACTGAAGTGTCCTGGGACCAAACAGTGGGCCACAGGGGGAGGGCGTTGCACCCATGTCAACTGCTTTGGGCCTAGCAGGCCTCACTGAAGCCTCCTGGAACCAAACAAGGGCCACAGGGGGAGGGCGATGCACACCCTGTCAACTGTTTTGGGCCTAGCAGGCCTCACTGAAGCCTCCTGGGACCAAACAGTGGGACACAGGGGTGGGCGTTGCACCCCTGTCAACTGTTTTGGGCCTAGCAGGTCTCACTGAAGCCTCCTGGAACCAAACATGGGCCACAGGGGGAGGGCGTTGCACCCCGTCAACTCTTTTGGTCCTAGCAGGCCTCACTGAAGCCTCCTGGGACCAAACAGTGGGACACAGGGGTGGGCGTTGCACCCCTGTCAACTGTTTTGGGCCTAGCAGGCCTCACTGAAGCCTCCTGGAACCAAACAGTGGGCCACAGGGGGTGGGCGTCACACTCCCTGTCAACTGTTTGGGGCCTAGCAGGCCTCACTGAAGCCTCCTGGGACCAAACAGTGGGCCACAGGGGTAGGGCGTCACACTCCCTGACAATTGTTTTGGGCCTAGCAGGCCTCACTGAAGCCTCCTGGAACCAAACAGTGGGCCACAGGGGGAGGGCGTTGCACCCATGTCAACTGCTTTGGGCCTAGCAGGCCTCACTGAAGCCTCCTGGAACCAAACATGGGCCACAGGGGGAGGGCGTTACACCCCCTGTGAACTGTTTTGGGCCTAGCAGGCCTCACTGAAGCCTCCTGGAACCAAACATGGGCCACAGGGGGAGGGCGTCGCACCCCCTGTCTATGCTTTTTGGCCTAGCAGGCCTCACTGAAGCCTCCTGGGACCAAACAGTGGGACACAGGGGTGGGCGTTGCACCCCTGTCAACTGTTTTGGGCCTAGCAGGCCTCACTGAAGCCTCCTGGGACCAAACATGGGCCACAGGGGGAGGGTGTCGCACCCCCTGTCAACTGTTTTGGGCCTAGCAGGCCTCACGGAAGCCTCCTGGAACCCAACATGGGCCACAGGGGGAGGGCGTTGCACCCCTGTCAACTGTTTGGGGCTTAGCAGGCCTCACTGAAGCCTCCTGGGACCAAACAGTGGGCCACAAGGGGAGGGCGTTGTACCCCTGTCAACTGTTTTGGGCCTAACAGTACTCACTGAAGCCTCCTGGAACCAAACATGGGCCACAGGGGGAGGGCATTGCACCCGTCAACTGTTTTGGTCCTAGCAGGCCTCACTGAAGCCTCCTGGGATGAAACATGGGCCACAGGTCATGGACCTACATTATTGAGAATCTCCAAAGGTTTCTGAGCACCAGAATGCTCTGCAGTTCCTGTCATAAATGGCCTACCACTTGCACTGTTTTTCTAGGATGTGTTTTTGACTTCCTAGCCTATAAATTATTCTGTGGTTTTCCTCTCCAAGAACCAAGAAGGTCAAACACTTGACTCCCCCCCCCCGCCCCCCGATCAGTCCAGATCACCAATGGGTTGGCCCAGGCAAAGATGCCACACATCCAGTTCAGCCCCTGCTGACTGCTTGGGTAGGTTTTATGACAACAATACAGAAGTATGTTTGCCATTTGCTTTCTTCCAGGATGTTTTTCAGACTTTCCAGCCTTGCCTACGGCCCCGAGACATGGGAGCAGTCGTCTGTCCAACAACCTGCCAGGTATAATTTGGCCCTGCTGTTTTTCGAGATCAGACCAACTCACTTAGATGCTGCTCCCTTAGGCCCACAGCCAGCTGCATGACTTTGGGCCAGCCCTCTTCTCTCAGTCCTTTGAAGAAGGCAAACAACTCCCAAAAATGTTGCGAAGAAAACCGCAGGGTTGTTCTGCAACCACCACTTTCTATGGGGCCTACATTTTAGAGCTCGCATATGGATAGTCGTTTCTCTCCTTATTGGGCACCTTCCTTATTACTTCCATGATTAGAGGCACAGGCAACCAGAAACCATCTTTTAAACCTTAGATCTCCTACAGCCACAAGTAATGTGGCAATGATACCTCAGGGGTCCTTAGTGTTCTCTGAACTTGATTGTTTTCTTGCAGACATTTTCTTACTCAAACTAGGTCACATCTGTTCTGACCTAGGCTTCCCCAAAAAGCACGAAGCAGATTCCTGGTCCTGAGAAAAGCCCTTTTATTAAACGAATGTGAATTCCTCTCATTCACATTCAGCAAAGGCCTGGTAAACCGTCTTTCAAAAGTGAATTTATGACCACAGACCTTATCTAGCTTGGAAAGCTGCCATGTAAATATTTTCCAAACGCAGCGTTGTGCAAGGAAAGACTTGGCACAGAGTCTCTGAGATTCACGGACAGATCTTCAGACTCCTGAAACGAATGAATGAACGAACGAACGAATTGTTTCCTGCAAAAGACTGCTCCCCTTTCACTTCTCTTTTATTTCCTGTGGGAGGGACCATTCACCGACCACCTGTCCTTTACTCCCAAATCAACCCTGATTTCTTAGCTGTTTTTTCTTCTGGTAGCTCTGCACATGCGCACACTGGGAACAGGCTCCAGCTTTTCCTCTGTCTCACTGCTCTCTAGCTCCGAAGGCAGCTAAGAACTGCCAGATGGCCTGAGCCCCATCTCTGCCTCCGACGCAGAGCCCTCATCAGAGTCTTTCCCAGCCTCCAGGACTGGCCTATGTTGCTCCCCAACCTCCTCACTGTCCGACTTTGCTGCCAGCTCCGCTGGCCGTTGCGGGCTGCAACAACATCTAGTCTAGCCCTGATAATGTTATCTAGTTGGGTAAGGAAACAATCAAGCACAGAGATTACCAAGGACCCCTCGTTTCAACCCTGATATATTAATGTTTTCCTTTCATGATTCTTCAATCCTTTGGGTGATTGCTGAGGGTATTGAAAGACAAAATGAACATACTAGGTTTAAAAGAGGCTAAGCAAGTGCATTTCTGCTCACATTTCCTTCTACACTGCAACCCAGATAACTATAAATGAAAGAGTTGCCATTTCAACCAAGGAAGATGATCTTGGATGTCTCCACGGCATACAGAAACAAGCTTTGGAGTGGGACATATGGCCTAGGAGCCCCCTGAAATTTTCTCATCCAAATTGTGCTTCCCTCATGGTGCTTACATATTATATCAGTGGCCAGAAAGTAAGAGTTTTCCTCTTTCTCAACTCCCCGTATCCCAGTGGTGGGTTCCTAGCAGTTCGGCCGAACAGGTAGTGCTTTGGCGACCTCGGTCGCTGGAACTGGCAGCGACCCAGGCCTGCCATGCCCCAAACTGGTTCTCTCAGCGGTGCCATAGGCACCGCCATCTTGTTTTTTGGTTCTGTGCATGTGCAGAACAATTTTAATCATACTGTGCATGCCTATACAGCGTGCATCAAGCTCACATGCACACACGGCACACACTTGAGCGAGCCAGCAGTAGTGCCTGCCGAAACCCACCCCTGCCATATCCTTTCCATCTCTGTTTCTCCCATGATTTGCTGCATGGGTTTTGAACATCCTTTGGGTGGCCTACTATTATACACACAGTTGGGTGTTTCCTTCCCATGCTGTCATTTCTTCTCCCTGTCCCAACTCACCAAGGGTAAGCCCGTCCCGGCTGTGGTCCTCGGTGCAGAGTCGGCCATAGAGTTCAGTTCCGTCCACAACTGGAGTGCCCAGCAGGAGGTGCAAAATGGCACAGAATCCATCTTGGTGCAGACAAGAGGTTCCTGTCTTGGCCTCCACCTCTGAGAATAGCTGGTTGACAGGAAAGATGCCAATAAATACACAACTGCATATCATATTAGCATTTCACTATAATCTATACATAAAAAAATGGATGTGCGTCTCACTGTTATGTTCCAGCGTAACTCTGGAATGCCTTGAGCAATTTCAACTACATTTGGTACTGATGACTTACTCCCTGGAAAAAAATACTGTGAGGGTAAGACACCCCTAACAGTTCTTGTGGTGTGTGTTCTGTTACGATACAGCCTACTATGCCTTAAAATGGCTTCTACTGTACAGCGCCGTGGAGTTGCCATGGTAACGGCTTCATAGTACTCCACGAGAGGGCTCCCTCTGGTAATGGAGGGAAATCCATTAGAAATTACGCTTGCGGTGGCACAGGGAAAACATTTTTGACGAATTTAACTGTCGCTCAAATCAGGGCTCAGAGAAGCTCTTGCCATCGTCTCTTCAGGAATTGTGGCAATGTTAATGGAGGGAGGGAGGACAGCCCATTCCGCACTTACGTTGCCACTTGGCATTTCCATTCCTGTCTAATTCAGGATTGGGATAAATAAATACCCAGGCAACACTGGGTTATCAGCTAGTTCAATATAAAGAAGAGTTTGACAAAGGAATGAAACTGAAACACATTTCACAAAAGGTATCTAGTTCCGACGTTCACCGCTCCATCTTCTTTAAATCTACAGTTCCTACTGATCTTTTCTTTTGATGTCCATGCTAATGGCCACCATGTCTTCCACTCTTTAGGTTCTGTGTCTACCAACTTGCCCTCTTCCATATTTTTGACCTTCTCTCTGACAAAATACTCTGGATGTCGGACTTCACTCGCCACCCAGAACTGGAACCACTCCAAGAAATTCACAAGAATCCAATACAAGTAGTCCTCAACTTACAACAGTTCAAAGTTACAATGGCACTGAAAAGAAGTGACTCATGACCATTTTTCACACGACCGTTTTAGCATCCCCGTGGTCACACGATTTAAAATTCAGATGCTTGGCAGCTGACTCATATTTATGACGGTTGCAGTGTCCTGGGATCACGCAATCACCTTTCGCGACCTTCTGACAAGCAAGTTCAATGGGGAAGCCAGATTTAAGTAAGCACAGTGTTACTGGCTTAACAACTGTAGTGACAACAACTGTGGTGACAACAACTGTGGCCAGAAAGGTTGTAAAATGGAGCAAAACTCACTTAACAACTGTCTCATTTAGCCACAGAAATTTTGGGCTCAATTGAGGTCGTAAGTTGAGTACTATCCGTAATTTCTGGCGAGTGATGTTTACAAAATTAGCAAGCCATGAGGAAAAATTTCTAGGGACTGCTGTGTTTGAAGAACAAGCTCTATTTCTCTTGAAAACTTTATGGACAGATCCCTGTAATTTTCTTAACAGCAATATGAAAGTGGCTTGATATCGGGTGAAATGCTACCGGTTCGAACCAGTTTAGCAGAACCGGTAGTAACAAATGCTACCGGTTCAGGCGAACTGGTATTTCCAACGGTCAACTGTGATGCGCAATTTATATGAGCTATGATTGTCGGATTTCCTGCTTTCTAGCTAATCTAAATCGCGTGGCATAGCTGATCGTCAGAAATACTGCAGATTTCCCCCCCCCCGTAGCAGATGCGTTTAGTAGTAGGCTCCGCCCACCCAGTTGGACATCATCACGTTGTTTTTGATGCTCTGTGCATGCACGGAAGGTCCTGCACATGTGTGGAGGTGGCGCATGCCCTCACATTTGCAAACCGGTAGTGAAGGTACGTTGATTTCACCCCTGCTTAATACCTATGGAGATTTCTCACGACTATCGGGTCACGACTATCCCAAAGGCGCTTTTTCATCCCTGTTGGCTAGGGAATCTTGGGAGTTAAAGTCCTCACACCTTCAAGATGTCATGATTGAGAAACACGGAGTTAGTACTTGGATGGGGAGTACCTTGACATGCCAGGGCTACCCTAGAAAGTTAAAAAAATGCCAAAAAAGACAGTGGCAAGTGAGTTTCATGTCCCAAAGGTGCTTTTTCAAGAGGCAACTGGACTTTCTGGTTTTTCTTTGAAGATGTTTCACTTCTCATCCAAGAAGCATTGAAGACATCCAAGAAGCTTCTTGGATAAGAAGCAAAACATCTTCAAAGAAAACCAGAAAGTCCAGTTGCCTCATGTCTCCTTTGGGACATGAAAGTTGCTTGCTACTGTCTTTTTTCTGAATTTTTTCCCCCCCAACTTCCCTGACATATTCTGGCGCTCCCTGCCCAAGAACTAACTTGGTGATCTCAAGTGTGGAATCTTGAAGGTGTGAGGACTTCAGCTCCAACGGTTGTTTTCACTTACCTTCCCCAACGGTTCGCGAATGTGTCTGTGAGTGTGCCCTTTCCACGCATGCGCCTGGCCTTCCGAGCATGCACTTTGCTCAAATCACGTGATTTCTGCTACCGGTTCAGATGAACTAGTCAGAACTGGCTGAATACTACCTCTGTTCAGCTACAAGAATTCCCCAGCCAGCAGGGATCCAAGTCCTTGCTAAACATCTCACCCAACTGTCTGCAAGCTCATTTCCTCTGCCTCTCAAAGCTAATCAGAGCCATTACCTCAAAAGCCCGACGTGTCAGTTGCTGTGGGTCATGTTCTCCCCGTAGAGCTTCTAGGGCTAAGGCCACTTCCCGGGCATCCATGTTTCCATGGGAATCCTGGGAATCAAAGCAGGAAGTATGAAAGAGTTGCTTAAGCCTCAGAGAGTCACGAACCAATTAAATGAACTAATTGTCTTCTGCAAACTCCACTCCCATTTCACTCCTCCTTTATTCCTTCTGGGAGGGGCCATTCATCATCCACCTGTGGCCTTACTCGCAAGTCGACCTCTGTTCTTTAGCTGTTCCCTTCGTCTGGCAACTCTGCGCATGCGCACACTGGGAACAGGCTCCAGCTGTTCATCTGCCTCACAGATGTCTGACTCTGAAGGCAGCTGATAACCGTCAGATGGCTCTGGCCCCCTCTCTGCCTCTGACACAGAACCTTTATCAGAGGCTTCCCCAGCCTCCAGGACTGGCCCATGTTCCTCCCCAACCTCCTCACTGGCCGAATCTGCTGCCAGCTCCACTGGCCACTGGCGGACCACAACAGTGCAAATAAGACAAAGGGCGAATAAAGAAAGCACTTTAGTCTATGCACACAATACAGATAGTGCTCAACTTAAAACAGTTCATTCATTGACTGTTTCAAGTTATAACAGCACTGAAAAAAGTGAGTTATGACCTTTTTTTCACTTATTACCATTTTTTCACACTTATGACTATCACAGCATCCCCATAGTTGCGTGATTTGCATTCTGATGCTTGACCACTGCTTCCTATTTACGACAGTTGCAGTGTCCCCAGATCATGGGAACCTCTTTTGAGGCCGTCTGAGAAGCAAGGTCAATGGGGAAGACAGTTTCACTTAACAACCGGTGTTACTAACTGAATAACCGCAGCGATTCACTTAACCACGGTGGCAAGCCAGGTTGTAAAATGGGGCAAAACTCAAACTTAATCCACAGAAATGTTGACCTCCCTTGTGGTCCTAAGTCGAGGACTACCTGTACCCCTCTTCCTGTTCTAGCTTACCTGCTGGAAATAGACGCAGATCTCTTCCACAGCTTTAGGACAGGACAGTCCCAGCCAATGGGCAAGCTCATTTGGTCCCACCTGCCCTGAAGTGCCAACAGGAAGCGCATCCAAATTGTGTTTGATCCCCTCCGTTAGGTATCTGTTGATTGAGATATTTGCAAAGATGAAAAGGAGCGAGGGCAGGAAAGCTTGTCAGTCCCCTTAATAGTATCAGCCACGAGAGGCCTCTGTCAGGTGCAAGAAACCAGGAGCTGGGATAGTGTTGGAAAATACTGCGAGTTTATTTCATGTTATCTTACATGAATTTGATCCACTAATAGTCAAGACACATTGGCACAAGGTAAAAGCCAATGGAATTCATCAGGCCTGGACTAAGGTTGCTTGTGGCTACATAAGGATTCTAAACTTATGACGTGTTTGACACCTCCTTCCCTCCTCGGGCTCAGCCTTCTCATTTCCTACATCATCCATACTTTCTTCTGTATAAACAATATGTTTGCTGAATATTGTGACACACAGTGGTGGGATTCAGCCATCTTGCAGCTATTCAGGAGAACCGGTTGTTAACTTTCTAAGCCAGTGATGGCGAACCTTTTTTTGCTCGCATGCCATAAGTGGGGGGAGTGCAGGGGGGTCATGTGCAAGAATGCTGCACCCATAATGCAATGCGTAACACCCCCCCAGTGCGCATGTGCGCATTACAGGCGCGACCCCCCATTTTTGCATGCTTTTTTCACCCTCCCCAGGCTCCAGAGGCTTTATAGGAGCATGGGGAGTGCGAAAGCAGCCTCCCCCGCCCCCTGGAAGACCTCCTGAGGCTTCAGGGACCTTCAGGAGGCTTTCCTGAAGCCTCCGAAGCAGTCAAAACGACCCTCCGAGCAAACCGGAAGTCACTTTTGGTTTGCTCGGAGGGTCATTTTAAGCGCTCCAAAGGCTTCAGGGACCGTCAATAGGCTTCCATGAAGCCTTCGGAGCGCTCAAAACAACCCTCCGAGCAAACCAGAAGTCATTTTCGGTTTGCTTGGAGGGTTGTTTTAAGCGCTCCAAAGGCTTCGGGGACCGTCAATAGGCTTCTCTGACACCTTTGGAGCGCTCAAAACGACCCTCAGAGCAAACCGGAAGTCACTTCCATTTTGCTCGGAGGATCGTTTTAAGCGCTCCGAAGGCTTCAGGTACCGTCAATAGGCTTCCCTGACACCTTTGGAGCGCTCAAAACGACCCTCAGAGCAAACTGGAAGTCACTTCCATTTTTCTCGAAGGATCGTTTTAAGCGCTCCGAAGGCTTCAGGGACCGTCAAGAGGCTTCCCTGAAGCCTCTGGGGCAGTCAAAACAACCCTCCGAGCAAACCAGAAGTCATTTTCGGTTTGCTTGGAGGGTTGTTTTAAGCGCTCCAAAGGCTTCGGGGACCGTCAATAGGCTTCTCTGACACCTTTGGAGCACTCAAAACGACCCTCAGAGCAAACCGGAAGGTCACTTCCATTTTTCTCGAAGGATCGTTTTAAGCGCTCCGAAGGCTTCAGGGACTGTCAAGAGGCTTCTCTGACACCTTTGGAGCACTCAAAACGACCCTCAGAGCAAACCGGAAGGTCACTTCCATTTTTCTCGAAGGATCGTTTTAAGCGCTCCGAAGGCTTCAGGGACTGTCAAGAGGCTTCTCTGACACCTTTGGAGCACTCAAAATGACCCTCAGAGCAAACCGGAAGGTCACTTCCATTTTTCTCAAAGGATTGTTTTAAGCGCTCCGAAGTCTTCAGGGACCTTCAAGAGGCTTCCCTGAAGCCTCCAGGGCAGTCAAAACAACCCTCTGAGCAAACAGGAAGTCAGTTCCCGAACTTCCGGTTTGCCCGTAGGGCCGTTTTTTTGCGCTCCGGAGGCTTCAAGGAAGCTCATGAAGCCTCCATATGCCATAGGTTCACCATCACTGTTCTAAGCAGTTCAGAAAACCAGTTTTTGGAAGAAATCTCATTTTGTTTTTTCCCCCTTTACAGGGTTAATCCTGTAGGCAGGAAGGAAACTTTCTGGTGTTGTTTCTAGCCTAATCTTTATTTCCCTGCTTATAGAAACTGCCTCTGTGGTTAACCCTTATTACATTCTAAGAGCTAAGGCGAAGCGCCCATTGACCTGAGTGACATTTAGTTGGCCACACCCACCCATTCACATGACCACTGAGTCTCGCCTACCCAGCTGGACATTAGAGCAGAGAACCAGTTGTTAAATTATTTGAATCCACCACTGGCGACACAAATACTTCTCTTTTTATATCTATTGTGAACAGAAAAGCATGGGGTGTGTTGCATGCACTCAATTCTGTGATGTGACCAGAACGTAGGAGAGATGTGCTGGGGGAATTTGGTGGGGGGGGCACTGTTTTCTCTCAATCCCTGAGCCATTTTTTGAACTCAGTCTTTCTTTGGGGGCAGGGGTTTCTCTCCCACAGAGAGCGTCTTACTATTCTCTTCGGGTTTTTTTTTAGAGTTACTATGGTAACAAACAATCAGAATTATAACTTAGCTAATTAATTTCTTTCCAAAATACCCTGTTGCCCTGAAAATAAGACCTCCCCGGATAATAAGTCCAATCGGGCTTTTGAGCGAGTGTGCTAAAATAAGCCCTCCCCAAAAAATAAGCCCTTCCCCCCAAAATATTGCAACAGATCAGCAGCCATGAGGTGACCAAGCTCACCGCCTCCTGCACCTCAAAAATAATAAGACCTCCCTGAAAATAAGGCCAAGTGTTTATTTCGGGGGTCAAAAGAAAATAAGACCCTGTCTTATTTTCCAGGAAACACGGTATTTTGAGGTAGGAAAGAATAAAAGGAAAACATAATAATATAATATAATACAATGTAATACAATATCCAGTGATAACAGATTTTCTGGAACACTTAATGCAAATTAGCTTCACTGGAATAGAATGAATTTGCATATTCACTAATGAGGAAGGAGCAGGGTAGAAAATAAATTTTACGTTTATTTATTTTACATTTTTACACTGCCCTCTTGGGAAAGCTGGCAAGCATCCCTCCATTCCTCCATTTTAGTGGAATTGTATTTGTTTTTTCCACAGCTGAAATTTCCACAGAAAATTGATTTTCCGGTGTGCTTCCTAATATTAAGTGGAATATCTGGAAATTATAAACCCACCAACCTGGACAATTTTGATTCTTTCCCAGGTGTCCTTCCACTCCTACCTGATCTTCTGCTCACAAGCGGACCTTGTGTCAATGATTATGCTATGCTGGTCAATTTCTGTTCCCCTAACATCATACCCCTCCTCCATCATTAGATTTCTAAGAACAGAAACAGTACCTCTTCTTCTCCTTCCTAATAGCGGGACCCATAATCTTTCAAAAGAGGCCTGTCTTGTCTTGTGGCATCCAAGTTGAATGAAGGATGAGATTCAACGACTGATTTCACCCACCAAAGCTCTTTCCTTGTCCTGGTGACTTCTCTTACCTGGCTTTCCGGATAGCCTTCCCCAGTTCCCAGATGCGTGGCTCCAAAGCTACTCTCAAACGCCCTACAACAGTCACTGGAAGGTTGCCCACAAATTCACATTCTGTGGCAGGGATCCCCAGGGCTCTGGTGAAAGAAGGAAACAACGTAAGGACAAGAAGAGTCTTGTGGGGAAACACAGATTGATCAAGCAAGAAGAGAAATAGCTTATCCATGTGCACCAAGAATCAGCCTTACAACTGCAGTATTTTCCCATTAAAGGTAAAGGTTCTCCTCGTACATATTCTTTTAAATTTTTTATTTTATTTTTTAATCTCTTAAAAATCTCTTACATACAATTACAGGTATACATTCATATAGTTATTTTTTTGATTTATATTTATCACCTTTACACATTTATTTTTCCATATAAAAAGTTAAAGTATACATTTGGGGTTGCTTTGCTTACCATCCCCTACACCAGGGGTGTCCAAACTTGGGAACTTTAAGCTGGCTGGGGAATTCTGGGAGTTGAAGTCCACAAGTCTTAAAGTTCCCAAGTTTGGACACCCCTGCCCTTCACCTATTTTGTATTATCACCACCCTACTTTTCCTTTCTTCTCTCCCTTCCTCCCTTCTCTACTTCCTTCCTCCTCTCCTTCCCTTTCCTTCTTCCCCTTCCTCTCCCCTACGCCTCTCTTCCCTTTCCCCTTCCTACCCTCTCTCCTTCTGTTTCTGTCTCTCCCTGGCTTCTTCTCCTTTCCTCTTTCTTCTTTCCCTCTCTTTTCCTCTCTTTCTTTCCTTTTCTATTATTGTGGTTATCTCTTTTCAACTGGTGTATTCCCGGGATGGTATTCCTGCAAGCCCAGTTATAATTTTACACTTATCCTTTCCCCTGTTCCCCTCTCACATATGTGCTAGTCATTCCCGACTCTAGGGGGCGGTGCTCATCTCCGTTTCAAAGCCGAAGAGCCAGCACTGTCCGAAGACGTCTCTGTGGTCATGTGACTAAATGCTGAAGGCTCACAGAGCGCTGTTACCTTCCACCAAAGGTGGTCCCTATTTTTCTACTAGCATTTTCTACATGCTTTTGAACTTCCAGGTTGGCAGAAGCTGGGACAAGTAATGGGAGCTCACTCCGTTACGCAGCGCTAGGGATTCAAACCGCCAACCTTTCTGATCACAAGCTCAGCATCTTAGCCACTGAGCCACATCTCAATATGTTTTCCAGAGAATGAATGTTGGCTTCTAGTCTCTTGCTGAGGTCATCAGGGACCCCAAGCTAGCGTCCTGTAGATCAGATTCAAAGCCTTGCAAGATGGGGAAACCTCTGCATTGATGGATTTTGCCATAAATATTAATGAACTGGCCAATTCTTCTAGTCTGGTCAACTTATCAAGAGACTTGGGGTTTCTCTACTATGAATTCAGTTGTTCCGTGTGCCTTCTCAAGTCTTCAGTTTCAGCAACACACAGAACCTGGATCCCAAACCAGTCCCAACATATTCGGACCATTTCTTATAAGGTTGAGCCTATCCTTCCTCCTGTTGCACCCCAAACTCCCGGTTTACAAAAAGCATTTCCAACTCACTTGGCCATCACTTTCTGGACATTGTTAGCATATAGTGTAGGGTTCACAGCCTCTTCTGGGCTGGGTTGATAAACTGGGAGAAACTAGAAAGGAAGAGAAAATCAGAATTAAAGTAAACTTTATACTATGCAAAAGCTGGGATCATCAAGACAATGGCATCAACTTTAAGAGAAATTGTAGGCCAATATGAAGACCTGAATACATGAAATTGTAATTTTTTATATGCCAGAAAGGAGAAATTTCCCATCTACTTTTTGAGAGTGGGTCCCCAACACACCATTCAAAGCCAAAGTGTGATCCAAGCTCCAGAAAAAAAATGTACCGTATTTTTCAAAGTATAAAACGCTCTGAAGTATAAGATACATCTAGCTTTTGGGGAGGAAAACAAGATTTTTTTTTGCCTCTGCCTCTCAGCAATTTGCCTCCTGGTAGCAAAAAGCAAACAGCCCGTTTCAGTTTCAGCACAGCCTGATTAGCGCAAGAAAAAAAATCTGCCTTTGTTTCCCAGCAATTTGCTTCCTTGCAGCAAATGACAAACAACCTGTTTCAGTTTCACACAGCCTGATTAGCAAAAGCAGCTGATTGTCAGTTGAATTGGCATCCCAATGATCAGCTGTTTCAGGCTGCAGGGATTGCCATTGACTATCGCCGCCTCTGCATGTCCCATTTTCAGCCTCCACATGCCCCGTTTTTCTGCTCCATGTGCCACATTTTCCACCCGTTCCAGGTGGTGGGGATCAGAATGGATGGAAAATGGGGCACATGGAGGCCAAAAACAGGGCACGCAGAGGCCAAAAATGGGATGCAAAGCCGAAAATGGGTCTTGCAGAGGCAGCAATAGGCAATGGCAATCCCTACAGCCTGAAACAGCTGATGATTGGGAGGCCGATCCAACTGACAATCAGTTGCTTGTACTAATCAGGCTGTGCTGAAGCTGAAACAAGCTGTTTGCTGTTTGCAGCAAGGAGGCAAATTGCTGAGAGGCAGAGGCCAAAGGGTAGGGGTCAGTAGATGGTGGGCTACATTTGGTGTATAAGACTCACCCAAATTTTCACCCTCTTTTAGGGGGGAAAAGTGCATCTTATACTTCGAAAAATATAGTAAGTTCTGCAAATAAAACAGAACTTTGAACCAAGTACAGTTCTGTGAGGCTGAAAAGTGCACCAACGGATCACCCCAGAAGGAATTATCACAATCTCCCCTCTTTCTTCTTACCTCTACTTCTACAGTTGTGCAAGGCTGAGATGCAGTCAACCAGATGACTTTTAACCTGGAACAAGAAATGGAAAACGAATCAGACTTGGTCTTGCTGGCAAGGCAAATACATATAACCAGCCACTTTTATAAAAACCATTATTAGGAACTTACACTCCGGGTCCTCTCCATGCCCAGGTGGTTGAATCCTGTTTTAAAAAAAAGAGAGAAAGATTTGGTTTTATCTAACAAAGTAGCATGGTCCATAAGGGGCCACCATAATATTATGAGTCCACAATGGTCCATAATAGCAATAGCACTTAAACTTATATACCGCTTCATAGTGCTTTACAGCCTTCTCTAAGCAGTTTACAGAGTCGGCCTATTGCCCCCAACAATCTGGGTCCTCATTTTACCCACCTCGGAAGGATGGAAGGCTGAGTCAACCTTGAGCCTGGTGAGATTCGATCTGCCAAACTGCTGGCAGCCGGTGATCAGCAGAAGCAGCCTGCAGTACAGCACTCTAACCACTGCACCATCGCGGCTCATAATAGAGGTCCATATAATCCCTAAGAAGGCTCCACACCTATTTGCATTACTCAGGTGGCTCCAAGGGCTCTTCAGCTGCTTCTCCATTGCCATTTTATAAACATTAATAAGTTAGACACTGTGTTCCCACCCGGCTCCCCAAACACAACAAACCCTCTGAAGTTATCTCAAAGATTCCTTTAATTAGGAGTGCCAGCAACCTCAGCAAAACATTTCTCTCTCACTGCAGGCTAATAAGTCCGTCCGGCTGGAAGATGAAGTAGTTGTCTTCCATGTCTATTCATCTCTGTCCCCTTCCTTTTATCCCCAGAGCTATGGTGGGGCTTTGCTAGGAGCAGTGGCTCTTCCTTCCCCAGGACCGGCCCACGGATTTCCACTGCTCTCCTCCCCTCTGCCTTTTGCGCATCCGTGCATCAGACACTGGATCCAGCTGTCTCTCTTCTTCCTGGGGGCTGTTAATTCTCCATCTGAGGGTTGATGGACAGCCCAGGCGCTGCCTCTATCTCTGCCAGCTCCATTCCCTCTTCCCTCTCGGAGTTCCAAGGTTGCCTCGATACTGGCCCATACTTCCATGACTGCTCCTCCTCTGATTGTGGCCAACAGGCCACACAATACACTGATGTAACTTAGCATCTATGGAGATTCTCAGTCATCCAGGTCATGGTTGTCCTAAAGGTGCTTTTTCATGAGGCAACTGGACTTTCTGGTCTTCGAAGAAAAAGTTGCCTCTTGAAAAAGCACCCTTTGGGACAATCTAGGTTCACATTTACTTAGACAAGCCAGCTTCAAAAAAGTAGACCTAGTAACACTCTGCCAGCTCTTTCTGACATCAGGTACAGATAGTCCTCAGCTTAAAACCATTCATTTAGCGACAGTTCAAAAGTTATGACAGCATCAACAAAAGTAATTTACAATTGATATCCGTACATATGACCATTGCAGAGTCCCCATGGTTATGGGATCGAAATTCAAGGGCTTGGCAACTGGCAGGTATTTATGACAGTTTCTGCAAGGTCATGTGATTGTCATATGCAACATTTGCTGATGGCTTCCAACAGACAAAGCCCCTTTGGAGGTGAGAGCCAAATCGCTTGTGTGTTTTCCCCAAATAAGAATGGAACTTATATTAATTTTTGCTCCAGAAGATGCCTTAGGGCTTATTTTGGGGTTAGGCTTTATTTTCAGGGAAATACGCCATTAAATGTGTCCCATCTGGCTGACAATCTTAACTGTGGCTTATTTTTGGGGTAGCGCTTATATTACGAGCATCCTGAAAAATCATGCTAAGGTTTATTTTCCATTTGGGTCTTATTTTGAGGGAAACAGGGTACAATTGCAATGTCCCAAAGGTGCTTTTTTTTTCAAGAGGCAACTGGACTTTCTTGTGTGTGTTTTTTTTTTAAAAGATGTTTTGCTTCTCATCCAAGAAGCTTCTTCAGCTCTGACTGGATGGTGGGGAATGGAAGGATTTATATATCTTGCAGCCAGCTGGTTATTTGCATTGTTTTAGAGCAGGGGTGTCCAAACTTGGGAACTCCCAGAATTCCCCAGCCAGCATGGCTGGCTGGGCAATTCTGGGAGTTGAAGTCCACAAGTCTTAAAGTTCCCAAGTTTGGACACCCCTGTTTTAGAGGCTCTATCTCCAGTGGCTGTTTAAGGACAAAAACACTGTGATTACAGCAGAGGTGACCAGATTCTGTGCAGAAGCATTGGGGATTCGTCAGAAACATGTGATTAATCCAACATAGCTATTTTACCAAACTAATGTAGCAAACCCTTTTGCATTTTAGTATTTAATGACTGTGGGCCTCAACACTTTAAAGGATTGATATTATAGCATAGTTAAGCCATGTATGCAACTGATTGGATGCCAAATTGTGTTTTTAATATAGATTTTATCTGTTATTTATTCCTTTATTCCAGAATTTTTAACTGGATGTTCCTTGAGTATTTTTATTTGTTACGGTCTCTGGTCTTTGACTGTAATAAACTTGGTGTGGTTTGATTAGAGCAGGGGTGTTCAAACTTGGGAACTTTAAGACTTGTGGACTTCAGGGGCAGGCTGTTGGGGACAACCATGACCTGGATGGCAGAGAATCTCCACAGGCAACAACAGCAGTGGTTCACTTAGTAACTTGTAACTTGGGCACAACTCATTTAACAACCATCTTGCTTAGCAACAAAAATTCTGATCCTAACTGCAGCTGTAAGTTGAGAACTACCTGCAATTATTACATTGCTAAGACTCTTTCCTAAAGTTCGTGGAAACTCACCACAGAGTTGGGGTAGCGAATGAGGACTGGCTGAATGGGAACACCAGATATGAAGGCACCTGAGAATATAAAGCACACACGTTCAAGATTTACTCATCTGTCCTGAGTGCTGAAAGGGGGACACGGTGGCTCAGTGATTAAGAGGCTGGGCTTATTGGTTGGAAAGAGGGTCTTATTTTCTTTTGACATCCAAAATAAGCGCTTGTCCTTATTTTCGGGGAAGTCTTATTATTTCTGAGGTGCAGGAAGCGGCGAGCATGGTCACCTCCTGGCTGCTGCTGTGTTGCAATATTTTCAGGGAGGGCTTATTTTCAGGGGAGGGCTTATTTTAGTACATGCACTTAAAAGCCCAATTGGGCTCATTATCCGGGGAGGCCTTATTTTCAGGGAACTAGGGTAGTAGAGTAAAATAGGCAGGGATTTACCTTTTTTTCCTCCGAGTGCTGAAGATGAATCTAAGGTACGTATATTTTAAAGTTGAAGGGTGAGGATACTCACACAAGTTTTCACCCAAATCAAAACTTAGAAAGTTTTTTTTTTTTTAGTTTTCAAAAGAGATTAGACTTAATCGAATTGGTGACCTTGTCAGCTTTTCAAAACAGGCAATGAAATTGAGGCCTAATTGATAGCCTCTTGTGTCAATCATAAAGAGTTGTCTTTTTTGATCGGTTAGTTTAAGGCAGGGCAATCTCCAATGCTAGTTCATTGGATTGGTAAACCAATCCATTGTTTTACTCCTGTTGAACAGGCTTACTCATGTCTTACCTGGTTTAAACTTCAGTAAGGCTTTTTTGTTGGAGCAGGTCCCCTCCGGATAGAAAAGCACCTGGAGAAAGAGGTCACACAAATCAAGAGAGGATCTCCAAACCTTTAACCCTCCCAAATTATCAAGAGCAGTTATCAATACCAATAGCTCTTAGACTTACATATGGTTTCATAGTGCTTTTATAGCCCCCTATAAGCGGTTTACATTGTCAGCATACTGCCCCCAAACAATCTGGATCCTCATTTTACTGACCTTGGAAGGATGGAAGGCTGAGTCAACCATGAGCTGGTCAGGATCAAACTCCCAGCAGTGGGCAGATTTAGCAATAGCAATGGCACTTAGACTTCTATAACACTTCATAGTGCTTTTACAGCCCTCTCTAAGCGGTTTACAGATTCAGCCTCTTGCCCCCAAGAATCTGGGACCTCATTTTACCCACCTCGGAAGGATGGAAGGCTGAGTCAACCTTGAGTCAGTGAGATTTGGTCTGCCAAACTGCAGCTTGCAGTCAGCTGAAGTAGCCTGCAGTACTGTACTCTAACCACTGCGCCGTCTCGGCTATTAACAAAGCTAACTAAATGGACCAGGCCCTCCATGTTTTACCTGCGGCCATTTCCCCTGGGATGTTGCTCGTTTCTTCACTTCTTCCACCACCTTCTTGCGAGAAGCTGGATCATGGCGAGAAACCAGGATGGCCTGATTGAATCTCAGCAGAGCTGGAGGGGATGAGCACAGGGGAAAGAAGGGGTAAGTAGTTGCAAAGCTTTTCTGAGTCACTGCCAGACAGCTGGCCTGAGAAATATTTTCCCAAGGATGCGAACTTATAGCAGTTTATTTAGTGATTCTTCAAAGTTACAATGGCACTGAAAAAAGTGACTTATGACTGTTTTTCACACTTATGACTGTTGAAGCATCCCAGTAATCACATGATCAAAATTCAGATGCTTGGCAAACTGACTCATACAGGTAGACATTGACTTACAACAATTCATTTAGTGACTCGCTGAAGTCATAACAGCACTGAGAAAATGACTGTTTTCCACACTTACGACCACTTTAGCATTCCCCACAGTCACGTGATCACACTTGGCACCTGGCCTGGATTTATGACGGTTGTAGTATCCCAGGATCATGTGTATCACCTTTTGCGATTCAGTTATTCTTTTGTATTTTCTGTTATTCGACAGGTAGTCCTCAACTTACAACAGCTTGTTTAGTGACCACTTACAACGGCACTGAAAAAAAGTGATTTATGACCATTTTTCACACTTACGACCTTTGCAGCATCCCCATGGTCATGTGATCAAAATTCTGATGCTTAGCAACTGACTCATATTTATGACCATCGTAGCGTCCTAGGGTCATGTGATCCCCTTTTGAGACCTTCGGACAAGCCAAGTCAGTAGGAGAGCAAGATTCGCTTAGCAACCATGTTACTAACTTAACAACTACACAGATTCACTTAACAGCTGTGGCGAGCAATGTCGTAAAATGGGGCAAAATTCACTTAATGGTGGAAATTTTGGGCTCAAATGTGGACGTAAGCCGAGGACTACTGTACGGCACTTGCTTCATGGAATCCATAGCTGTCAAGGGAACGAATCTATATATATAAAAGCCAAGTAGCACTCACTCATCATGAAATCTCCAGAACCGTAAAGCCTAAAAACTTGCAGTTTGGCATGTATGTTCTTCTTGGCTTGTGTTAGCTAAGGGAGGGTTTTTCGAAATGACCATCATATCATTAGTGTTTCTTATACAGTAATTAACACGTTCTGATGCTAAGGAGTTCTGCTCCCCCTCCCCACCTAAAAAGAACTCTTTTCCAACTGCCAGTTGCCTCACATTCCGTTACCTCAGTTCAAACTGGCCGGCATTCCACTCCTTCACTCAGGAGCAGTCTGGGACTTCGTACAGTACTAAATGTCGGTATCTCACCAAAATGTCTATGTCCTCCATCTATGGAACTGCTTCCGGACTCATGGCAACGGGGCCGATATTCCCTTATGTGTTGACCACCATTGAGCCAATGGTTTGAACTGGATTTCTCCTGCATTGCCCAATCACATAGTTTCGTCATGAAGCACAGGTATCCAGCTAGTGCTTTATAAGTTCATAAACTCCTGCTGAATCAGTCCAAAGATTCATCTCATTTTAGCCAATGAGCATGTTAAAATGAGTACAAGGCAGTGACAGTCTTAGAGCAAGCAAATCAGGGTGTCCAAAAGCATGACAGCATTTGCTACCATTTAATAATGGCAAAGATATGCAGATATGCCAACCCTTTGCTGCCATCCAATGATCAGTTGGATGTTAGCATTCCCCAACAGGCCAGTAAAAATCTAAGTCCACAAGTGTTATTCTTTTAAGCATTTGAGGGTAAAATTAAGCTTCACACCCAAGAGTAGGAAGGTTCTGTTGCAAGGAGTGAGAAGGAACTGCTTATTTTAGGAGAATAATTTAATTTAATTGACACAAATTCTGAAGAGTTCCTTCCTTCTTCCTCCCCCTTGAGCATTGATGGTGTTACCTAGTTTGGATAATGAAATGTCTACAAGAAAACAACCAAACTCAGAGAGCACCAAGGAGCCCTCAGTGTGGTGGCTCGCCAGTGACCAGTGGAGCTGGCAGCAGATTCGGCCAGTGAGGAGGTTGGGGAGGAACATGGGCCAGTCCTGGAGTCTGGGGAAGGCTCTGATGAGGGCTCTGTGTCGGAGGTAGAGAGGGGGCCAGAGACGTATGCCAGTTATCAGCTGCCTTAGAGTCAGACATCAATGAGGCAGAGGAACAGCTGGAGCCTGTTCCCATAGTCTTGCAAGATGCACCAGCTGCAGAGGTGCAATGCATAGAAAACTTCCAAAGGTCAGATCTACCACCTACGTGGGGCTCCTTGCCCTACTCACCCTCATCCCCAGTGATATTAATCAGCCTTACCCCCAATGACCGGCACATGGAGATTCTCCGTGCGCGACACCACCTTGGGAAGATCGCAGGGCAGCAAAATAATGGGGTCGAAGAAGGTGGAGTGAGGAGCAGCCACCAGGATGGGTGCTTCGAGTCGGGATGCCCTCTGACCTCGCACCCGGATACGCATGAACCCAAGCAAGAAAAACATCAGGCGACTCAGCCAGTAGACCGAACCATGAGAAACTGTGCTGAAAAGGGATGAGGGAGAAGAAGGGCAAAAAAGGAGGAGGTATTAAGAGGGCTGCAGGCAAAGAGTCCAAAGGAGAGCTGAGACCAGGGGTGAAATGCTACCGGTTTGGATCGGCTTGCCCAAACTGGTAGTAAAAAAATGCTACTGGTTAGGGCGAACCGGTATTTCCAACAGCTGTGACGTGCAATTTATATTTGCTAGAGTGGTTGGATTTCCTGCTTTCTAGCTAATCAAATTCATGTGGCACAGCGGGTTCCTCCCCTCTTGCTGTTCTACTTACCTTTGCAGGCACGCTCAGAAGCAGGCTCCGCCCACCCACCCACCCGGATGTCAACACATCCCGTTTTTGACGCTCTGCGCATGCACGGAAGGTCCTGCACATGCACAGAGGTGACGCGTGTGAGCGAAGCATGCACCTGCACGCACATTTGCGAACTGGCAGTGAAGGTAAGTTGATTTCATCCCTGGCCGTCCCA
The DNA here is from genome assembly GCF_964273705.1 of Natrix helvetica. Classification (NCBI taxonomy): domain Eukaryota; kingdom Metazoa; phylum Chordata; class Lepidosauria; order Squamata; family Natricidae; genus Natrix; species Natrix helvetica. Next base: position 16,574,080 of record NC_138554.1, read on the forward strand.
TTACTTACTTTCTCCATCCGGAGCAAGGTTCTTGCAAGGTTTCCTCAGGCAGTCCCACCACTTGGAGCAAGGCGAAGGGCCAGATAAGGAAGAGGACCACAAAAGCCAATGCGACACGGATTGGGGCCAGAATAACCCCCAGCACATAGAACTGCAAGGGAAACAAATTCATTGGGAGGGGTGTGGTAAGGATGCACCCTGGATCCATCCGCTCATTTCCTTTTGCTTTCATTTCTGTTGGTTACATTTTCTAATTTGACTTAGGGAAACTCTAAATCAGGGGGTCCCCAACTTATGGGCCCCAGCCCACTACCGGGCTGTGGCCTCTTCGCCACTGGGCCACGTGAATGACTGGCCAGTGCATGCACGAATTCCCCCCCTCATGCTAGTGTCACAGCGAGCGTCGAGTGAGTGCATGCACTCGTGGCCACATTTGCGTTGCGCCCTCACTCGCGGCCCCGTTCATATGTGTGCATGCATGCGTAAAGGCTTCTGTCCCATCCCGTTGTCCCCCCCCCTCGGGTTGGGGTACTCTGTTCTAAATTATGATTATATACCTGGGTGGTTTGCAAAAGATACAGAATACAGAATAACAAGAGCTGGAAGGGACCTTATACCACAGGTGTCAAACTCAATCACACGACACATTGCAATGTTTTTTGCCTTTGCAGAGCCAAGGTGGGTGTGGCCTGCACATGATGCACCCAGCCCCCGCAGGCTGCCCGTTTGACAGGCTTGCCCTACCCAATTTCAGATAAATGGTTGTCCAATCTCTTCTTTAAAACTTCCAGTATTGGAGCATTAACAGCTTCTGGATGCAATTTGTTCCACTAATTAAATGTTCTAACTGTTGGAAATTTCTCCTTAGTTCTAGGTTGCTTCTCTCCTTGATTAGTTCCCACCCATTGCTTCTTATCCGGCCCTCAGGTGCCTTGGAGAATAGCTTGGCTCCCTCTTTTTTGCAGCAAGTCCTTCTTTTCATTAAACTAGGCATACCCAATTCCTGCAAACATGCTTCATATGTTTTAGCCCCCAGTCCCCTAATCATTTAAGAGTGCAATCCCCTTGCCACCAAACACACATTATTGTACAAAACAATCCCTCTTTTCTGTGGCAACCCTTGAGATATCGGAACACTGCTATCCTAGCCCTTCTTTTCATTAAACTAGACATGCCCGGTTCCTGCAACTGTTCTTCATATGTTTTAGCTAGGAGACAGTGAATTCTAGTCCTGCCTTAGGCATGAAAGCTGGCTGGGTGACTCTGGAACAGTCACTCTCTCTTAGCTTCACAATCTACCACACAGGGTTGTTGTTGTTGTTATGAGGAAAATAAGAGGAGGGAGGAATATTACTTCGCCACCTTGAGTTACATATAAAGTAATAACAGTGAGCTAAAACTCTAATAAATAAATAAATCTTATTATCTCTTCTTAGCCCATTGCTTTAAGGGAACATCCGTTTGTACAATCATTTGCATAAGATGGGAAGACAGATTAACTCAGTTCCTCTGTGTTCCACACTGCTGCTGCTGCTTCCTTACTGCCACTTGCGAAGGCAACAATAACACGTTTTTTTTTTCTGCATTGTAACTTTGGCAACTTTGGAAATGTCACTTTCTTCTGAAGGCTGAGATGTTCTCCTAGCCAAGATAACCCCAGGGAGCCAACAGCATCTTCATTTTATCTTGCTATTGATCACAATAGCAACAGCACTTTGACTTACTCTATTTTTCGGACTATAAGACACACCGGAGTACAAGACGCACCATGATTTTGAAGAAGTAATTTTTTTAAAAAAAGTTTTTGCATTCTGCAGGCCTCCCAAACTCTCTGCATGCCTCATTTTTTTGCAAAAAAAAAAGGGGGGGGGCATGCAGAGGCTTTGGGAGGCTTGTAGAGTGCTCCTGAGGGCTAGGGAGGCAAAAGCGAGGAAAAATGGCCTGGTTTTTTGCTCATTTTTGCCCTCCTCAGCCCCCAGGAGCACTTTGCAGGTCTCCCAAACCCTCTGCAAAGGGTTTGCAAAGGGGGCAGGATTTCAGTAGGCCAAAAATGCTGTATTCAGTGTATAAGATGCACCCAGATTTTCACCCTCTTTTTTGGGGAGGAAGGTGCGTCATACTTCGAAAAATACAGTATACACCGTTTCACAGTGCTTCACAACCCTCTCTAAGCAGTTTACAGAGTCAGCCTATTGTCCCCAACAATCTGGGTCCTCATTTTACCCACCTCAAAAGGATGGAAGGCTGAGTCAACCTTGAGCCTGGTGAGATTCGAACTGCCAAACTGCGGGCAGCTGGTCATCAGCAGAAGTAGCCTGTAGTACTGCACTGTGCCACCACGGCTTGGGGAGCAAGTCCTGTCCTGTGCAGCCTGACGTCATCACACCGATGACACAAACTGTCTCATTATGCAATTTGCGCAAGTCACACTGTGACTTGTGATGGACACTTTGGGCGATAATCCCCTCTAGGAACAGGACAATAGCTCGAGAATGGGAGTTCAGCTGAGGGAGGATAGCACAAACTGGGAAGTTCTGGAATTCTTTTCATTTTTGTGGGTCCGACGGGGGGAAATTCCCTCCTCTACACACTTGGCTGTGAAAACCAGTTTAAGCTGCTATCGTTGTTTTCATGCCTTTAATGCTTCCACATGATTTAAAAAAAAAAACACCTGGGGTTTAGCCTTTGATGTTGATTCTTGTTGTTTAAAATGTTGGACAGGCACTGGAGAAAATCCAATATCTAGGTCAAGTTCCTGGTGCCCAACCTACCTCAAAGGATTGTTATGGGAGGTGGGGAAAGGAGAAGAGGGTGATGGGAAAGATCTCTTGAGCTGCTGTGCAAAACCTGATATCCTCCAATAAACATATAAACGCCATTCAAGAAACAACCGCATTTTTGGACTATAAGACGCACAGGAGTATAAGACACACCAGAATTATAAAGAGGTAAATTTTAAAAAAAGTTTTGCATTCTACATGCCTCCCAAAATCATCTGCACACCTCGGTTTTTGCAAAAAAAAAAAAAAGGGGGGGGCATGCAGAGCTTTGGGAGGCTTGCAGAGTGCTCCGGGGGGGGGGGCAAAACCAAGCGAAAAACGAGCTGTTTTTTAGAAAAATTGGCCTTTTTTTGCAAAAAAGGGAGGGGCATGCATAGGCTTTGGGAGGTTTGTAGAATGCTCCTGGCCCATTTTTTGCCCTCCCTAGCCCTTAGGAGCATTTTGCAAGCCTCCCAAACCCTCTGCACGTCCATTTTTGCAAAGGGGGCGGGGTTTCAATAGGCCAAAAATGCTGTATTCAGTGTATAAGACACACCCAGATTTTCACCCTCTTTTTTGAGGGAAAAAGGTGCATCTTTTACTCTGAAAAATACGGTAATCAAGGAGAGAAGCAATCTAGAGCTACGGTAAGAAGAAATCTCTTGATATTGAGAATAATTAATCAGTGGAACAACTTGCCTCCAGAAGTTGCAAATGGTCCAACACTGGAAGTTTTAAAGAAGAAATAAGACAACCATCTGTCTGAAATGGTATAGATCAGCAATTCTCAACCTATGGGTCGGGACCCCTTTGGGGGTCGAATGATCCTTTCACAGGGGTCGCCTAAGACCATTGGAAAACACATATTTTCGATGGTCTTAGGAACCGAGACACCAATTTTATGGTTGGGGGTCACCACAACATGAGGAACTGTATTAAAGGGTCACGGCATTGGGAAGGTTGAGAGAGTTTCCTGCCTAAGCAAGGGGTTGGGCTAGAAGACCGCCAAGGTCCCTTCCAATTCAATTCAATTCTAAAATGGTAGAGGTAGTCCTCAAATATACAATCACAATTCAGCCTTAAAATTTCTGTTGCTAAGTGAGACATATCTTAAGTGAGTGTTGCTCCATTTTACAACCTTTCTTGCCGCAGTTGTTAAGTGAATCGCTGCTCTTGTTAAATTAGTAACACGGTTGTTAAGTGAATCTGGATTCCCCATTGTTGCTCGTCAGAAGGTCACAACGGCGGTGTTTTCACTTAACAACCAAGGCAAGAAAGCTCATAAATGGGGCCAATTCCCTCAACAAAGGTCTCGCTTAACAACAGAAATGTTGGACTCAATTGTGGTCGTACAATTGAGGGCTACCTTTATCTGTTTCACTGCTTAAGTCCGCATGACAACATGTCAGGCTAATTTGGGCTTGTAGCAAGGGCAAATCTTGGTGTGTGTTTTTTTTAACTTCCCTAGAAGTTAAGAGATGCCACGCCAATGAGAGAGAAGTCAGCAATTTTGTCTCTTGCTTTATTGCATTCCTGTCTACCCGAGAAGTAATTCCCAGTTGTAACACCTCTTCTGGGGCTCCTTGGCATAAATACTATGTCGCAGAGTGCCTTCAGCATTGAGGCCAGTAATGGTTCCTTTGGGAAACAGCCAGACTGAATAAGTCGGCTGTGTGCTTTTTTGCAAGAGAACGTAGAACTCAGAATAACTTTATTGTCACTTTGATATGTACTTGGCCTGCATTAAAATGAAATTTTGTTTCATACAGCTCTCAAAGGGTCGCCACTTCCAACATTTACTACATAAACATGAGAAAATAAATAAATAAATGCCGTATTTTTTGGAGTATAAGACGCACTCCCCCCCAAAAGAAAGTGAAAATTTTGGGTGTGTCTTATACACTGAAGCGAGGCAAGGAGGAGAGAATGGTCTGTGGTAATCCCTACATCCTGGAACAGCTGATTGGGGGTATTCCTGGAGGCCGATCCACCTGCCAATCAGCTGCTCATGCTGAATCAGGCTGCAATAATGTGCTGAAGCTGACTTGGCTGTTCGCTATTTGTTGCAAGGAGGTGTCAGAGTTTGCAGCAGCAATCACATTCAGAAAGCACACACAAGTAACTGATTCAGCAGGATTCAACAACTTCTATTTATATATAATATAACACATTAAGTAAATATACAATACCAAAAGTAGGTTTTCCAATGTGGTAGTTCAGCAGAGAAGTTTCACTTTCAGTTTTAGTTTCAGATATCAGCACGGCATGCAGCTTTAGTACAGAACAAGCCACGCCCAGGCTCCTTGCTGTCCTTCCTTGTTGCTCACACAGCAAATACTGTTTGTTTCCAAACAGCCCTTAACTCTCTCACACACTGACAGGACACTAGCCAGATGAATACCATGGATGCTGGTAGGTAGAGGCAGACTTTTTTATTTCTTATTTTCCTCCCCGAAAATTAAGGTGCGTCTTATACTCCGGATCGTCTTATACTCCGAAAAATATGGTAAATACAAAATTATGCATATACCCACAGGTATTCGATGGCCCAGAAAAACAATACAGTCTAGTTCGGATGTATACATATCCATAGCGAAAAAAATAAATCTTGCAAATTTACCAGACAGATGGCCAAGTGAACAAAGCTGTTACAGAATCTGGAAGTCCCTTTTTATCTGGATATCACTTCCGGATTATGTGCTTGTGATGGGAGGTGGGGGGAGAGGAACTTTGACTAGTTTCATTTATCAGAAAGATTTGCTGTTACAGGAAGGGTTACAGGAAAAGCAAAATGTTGAGGTTGAAGTGTTTTTATCTTGTACTGTGCTAAAAAGAGATGGAAGTCAATGCCCTTTTTCTTTCTTTTTCTCTTTCCCCTTGTATCTCAGACCCCCTTTTCCCCACTCCCCTTCCTTCTCTTAATTTCCTATTTCTTCTTCTCTTCTTTTTATTTTATATGATAAAATGAAAACTTAATAAGAAAAGAATCTGGTAGTCCTGCTAGAAATACTTCAAAACCTCCTCCCAGAGGGGAGTAACAGAAACAAACCCTAAAATGGGTACACGGGGTCTCTAACAATGCTTTGAGCTCTAAGCTCGCAGTGCTTATAAGCAGTATCCTGAATAACAGGAAGCGATCTTCCTATAATGTTCTTGGCTGTCCTTATTACTCTCTGTAGGGACTTTCTATCTGAGGCACTGCTGCCACCAAACCAAACAGGGATGCTATTTGTTAAAATGCTCTCAATCGTGCTTCTGTAAAAAAATGGCCAGGAGAAAGATGTGCTCTCCTCATTGAATGCAGGAAATGCAGGTGCTGGTTTGCACACTTCGCTAAGGATGACATGTGTAGAGACCAGTTCAGGGCAAGGAGGATGGCCTTCATCCATAGAGTGGAAGCCAAAAGAGGTTAGGACTCCAGATAAGACTCATTGGAAGGGCACCTATTAGGACACGCTGCCCGGAAGAAATATCTGGTGTATTAGGATTCACATCTTAATACAGAAGATTTTTTAAAGTGGATATGAAGAGCAAACCGAAGACTTCTTTTAGGTCTAATGGACAAAGAAGTTGGAAAAAAACCTGGAACTTTGATGTTATATACGTTGATGTAGAAAGATTTCTTTATGCACAAAAATGGGAGGACAATGTGATTTTCACAATGGACGAATGGCTGCAAAAGCTGATGGAGTTAGCCGAGAGGGCTAAATGGACTGCTTTGATTAAAGAGAACACAATTAATTTTGTTTCTACTTGGAAACCACTTTTGGACTTTGTGCTTGAGATGGAAAAAATATCAAACTTTGCTTTTTGGTTTGGCTGATTAGATGACCCAAGGTTTGTTGTTATAGAAATGGCTAGTACAGTGATGGCAAACCTTTGTGGCACCGAGTGCCCAAACTGGAACATGCATGCCAGAGCGCAAGAAACCCAAAGACCAGTTGGCTGGTGCGCATGCACGCAACGGCCAGCTAGTCTTCGCATGCGCCAGAGCACCAGAAATCAGCCAGCTAGTCTTCGGGTTTCCCGTGCATGCAAAGACCACCTGGCCAGTGTCCATGCGTGCACCAGAAACCAGAAGAGTAGCTGGCGCTGGTGCATGTGCCCACAGAGAGGGCGCTGAGTGCCACCTCTGGCACGTGTGCCATAGGTTCTCCATCATGGGACTGGTTTATATTATTATACAAAAATTAAAAATGGATTTATTACCTTATTCTACTGCACCAAAAGAAGTCGGAAGTCAATGCCTTTTCTACCCTACATGTTTCTCTCTTCCCCTTTCCTCACTTACTCTACCCTTATTTTTCTTTCTCTTTGTACCTCTGTACTTTATACTTCGATAATTTTAAAAAAAAATTGCAGTAATAGTAAAACTAGAACCCAAAGAGGCAGGAGTGTTTGCAAAACTGTGAATAGGGGAGCTGGATTTCTAACACCTTTCCTCGGTTCCCCAAAACTGATAACTTTAGTTCAAACAAAACAACAACCACTTTCATTTATTTGGTACTTTATTCGTTTTTCACATCTCCCTCAAAGAGAGATTCTGCCTTATTTGGAGTGGGTTTTTTTTACAAATTCTTTGCCGAATCTAAGAAGGAGACACTACGAGAAGAGTAAAGTATCTTGAAAGAGATTATAATAGGAAGGTCCACCAGGATTCCATCGTGCTTCCAAGGTTGTCTGCAGGAAGAATATCAAAAGGGGATTGGAAGCTAAAACAGGAAGAAAGGATGCAGGAATTGGACATGTCTAGTTTAATGAACTACAGCCTCTTGATGCGGGTGAAGAAGGAGAGTGCAAAAGTTGGCTTGAAACTCAACATCAAGAAAACTAAGATCATGGCATCCGGTCCTCTCAATTCCTGGCAAATAGATGGGGAGGAAATGGAGATAGTGACAGATTTTATTTTCCTGGGCTCCAAGATCACTGCAGATGGGGACTGCAGCCAAGAAATTAAAAGACGTTTGCTCCTGGGGAGGAAAGCTATCGTAAATCTAGACAGCATACTAAAAAGGCAGAGACATCACCCTGCCAACAAAAGTGCATATAGTCAAGGCTATGGTTTTCCCAGTTGCAATGTATGGCTGTGAAGGATGGGCCATAAGAAAGGCGGAGTGCCAAAGAATTGAGGCCTTTGGACTCTGGTGCTGGAGAAGACTCCTGCCGAGTCCCTTGGACTGCAAGGCGATCAAACCCGTCAATCCTAGAGAAGATCAACCCTGACTGCTGTTTAGAATGCCAGATCCTGAAGATGAAACTCAAATACTTTGGCCACCTAATGAGAAGAAAGGACTCACTGGAGAAGAGCCTAATGCTGGGAAAGATGGAGGGCAAGAGAAGGGGACGACAGAGAATGAGGTGGCTGGATGGAGTCACTGAAGCAGTCAGCGTGAGCTTAAATGGACTCCAGAGGATGGTAGAGGACATGAAGGCCTGGAGGAACATTGTCCATGGGGTCGCAATGGGTCGGACATGGCTTTGCAACAAACAACAACAAATTTAATGAAAAGATGGATTAGGGGTGACATAATAACTATGTACCAATATCTAATGGGTTGCCACAAAGAAGAAAAGGGGTCAACCTATTCTCCTAAGCACCTGAAAGCTAGACAAGGAGCAATGGATGGAAACTAATCAAGGAGAGATACAACCTAGAAAGAAAGAGAAATTTCCTGACAGTTAGAACAATTTATCAGTAGAACAGCGTGCCTCCAGAAGTTGCGGATGCTTCAGCACTGGAGGTTTTAAAGAAAAGTTTGGACAACCATTTGTCTGAAATGGTATAGGGTCTCCTGCTTGAGCAGAAGGTAGGATTAGAAGATTTCCATAGTCCCTTCCAACTCTGTTATTCTGTTAAAATTTGCAACATGGTGGGCACCATGATGGCACACAAAGAGATGCCATGGACACTTCTGTTTGCAGCTAATAACCTCTGGACAATTCTCAAACTTCAGACGCAAAAGGACAGGTCAATCCAAGAACATGGGCTGATGAGACAGCAAGAAGTTACATTTACCGTATTTAGTTAGTCTAAAACTGCCTACAAAGAGACAAATCTCTGTGCGTGTGTGTGTATATTATATCACCAGCAGTGCTGTCTGCAATCTTAATTAAAAAGATGATCTTACTTAGCCGGGTAATGAAATGTCTGCAAGCAAACGACAAAAGCTCAGAGAGCATCAAATATTCCTTTTAATTAAAAAGAGAAAGCTGACTCACTTATATAGAACAAGAGTTTAGTTTCATACCTGCTAAAAGTTATTGTTCAGGTTCTGAAATATCCAAAAAGAGTTTGGACATTAAGGCAAATAAACTAAAACCATAGTGTAAAGCAAGAATGTCAGACACAAGGCCCGGGTACCAGATCTGGTCCACGAGGTGCTTAGATCCGGCCTGTGAGGCTGCCCTGAAGACTGTAAAGGGCCGGCCCACAGTGTCTCTGCCAGCAAAAATGAAGCTCGGAAGGACTGTATGCAGTGCTCCTGACTCCATTTTCACTGGCAGAGGGCTGCAGGAGGCCATCGCAGCCAAAAACGGAGCTTGCAAGAGCCACAGGCAGCACTCCCAAGCTCTGTTTTCGCTGACAGAGAGTTGCAGGACATTGCAGCCGAAAACAGAGGTCAGGAGCCATTTTTTTCTGGCAGAGCATTCAGGGCACCATAAATGCTCCCCAAATGAGTGACGTTGAACTGGCCACACCCACACCAGCTCCCCCATGGTCAAACACAACCCACAATGAAATTGAGTTTGACACCCCTGATTTAAAGGAGTGCACAATGAATAATATTACACTTTTGCAACAGTACAAATCAAAAGCACAACCTCAAGACTGAGATGTTTTTTTCGGGAAGAAAGGATGGTTCGTTTGTATAAAAATATCATTTTAATGTATAAAAATATAGAACTTCCACACATGTGGCTTGCAGAATTCTTAGAATGGATCTCTAAGAAACATGGTTTAAGGTAAATTGGGTGAACAGCAAATCATAGTTGAGCCTTGACAGTACTAAGTGTAAAGTTGTTAACCCATAAAAAGAATGTTGGTCCTTACCTGAGCGTTTCTTTTCTGTAGTGAGGCAGGAGGGGCTACAGCTGGGTTTAGTCACAGCCTGATTGGTCCAGAGACTGAGGGAATTTTCTTAAGTATCCTTCCTTCCCTATAGGCTCCCAGTTTCACGAGGTCGAATGGAAAAAGCTGTGAAACATTATGTAAGGAAAAAGGCAGTGCACACACAGAGACCTGCGACCACCCCGAACCTGACTAACTAGAATGCTATGGGTGGGATGTAGCCCCTCCTGCCTCACTACAGAAAAGAAACGTTCAGGTAAGGACCAACGTTCTTTTTCCTGTAGGTTCAGTGGGAGGGTCTACAGCTGGGAAATACCCAAGCTAAGTCCCAGGGCGGGATGTAGATCCCAGGGAAGGAGAGGTCGCCACCTGTTGGGAGAACCCGACGGCTGAAGGAGGTGTCCGCCAAAGTGAAACGATCTAAACGATAGTGTCGGATAAAGGGTGTCAGAGAGGCCCAAGTGGCCGCCCTACAGATGTCCTCTAGAGGGGCCCTAGTGGCCCACATGGCCGTAGTAGCCGCAATATGAGTGGAGTGGGCCGTAATTCCCTGTGGTGGAACTTGATCTAAGGCTTCGTAAGCCGCCATGATGGCCTGCCGTAACCATCTGCCTATGGTAGTCAAAGAGACTCTAGCCCCCAGGGTACTGGGTTGGAAAGATAGGAAGAGAACCTCTGAATGCCGAAAGGGCGATGTGCGCCTGAGATAAATGTGCAAGGCGTGGCGGACATCAAGCCTGTGCCAAAGGATTTCCCTCTCATGGGAGGGAGAGGGACAGAAATTAGAGAGGATGACCTCCTGCGATCTATGGAAAAGGGAGTTGACCTTCGGGAGAAATGTCGGGTCTAGTCACAGGACAACCCTGTCTTGGTGGAATTGGCATAAGTCATCTTTGGACGACAAGGCGCCTAACTCGGATATACGCTGAGCTGAAGTAACGGAAGGAGGAAGGTCACCTTTAGAGTTAAGTATCTGAGGTGTACTGTTCTTAATGGTTCAAGGGGGGGTCCTGTGAGTGCTCTAAGTACTAGGAGAGATCCCACGTTGGAAACCTGTGCACCGGGAGCGGGCACAGGTTCGCTGCCCCTTTTAGAAACCATTTGACCAGTGGGGACTGGGCTTGGAAAAATGGCCCTCCCCTGCCAGGACGCAGGAGAGGGCAGCCACCTGTCTCCGCAAGGTGTTGTGGATTTGGGCAACTGAGGCATTGGTCAGAGATAGGTGGAACCTTCCACATCAGGAGGCAAACGTCGACCACATCGAATTATAATCCATGTGGTCAATGGGCGCTTGGAGGCCTCAATGGTGGAAATGACTTTGGTGGACAGATTAGCGTCCCTCAGGAGTCATCGCTCAAGTGCTAGGCAGTCAGTTGGAGCCACTGGGGCTTCGGATGGACCAGGAGCCCCTGGCACAGGGCGATCTCTTCCTCGGGAATCCTCCAGGAGGGAGATATGGACAGTTGGATTAGGTCCGCAAACCAAGGCCACCTCAACCAATATGGCGCTACTAGGATAATGTGTGCCCTCTCTATCACTATTTTCTTCAGGATCCCCTGGATTAGAGGGAGAGGGGGGAAAGGCATAAAAGAGGCCCGGGGGCCATGGACTTCTGAGGGCATCCGTTCCCTCTGCGTTGCATGCTGGGAAATGGGAGAAGAACCGGGGCAGCTGACCATTGGTCAGGCTGGCGAACAAGTTCACCACTGGGTTGCCGAAGCGGAGGCAAATTCTGTGGAAGAGTTCTGGAATTAGCTGCCACTCACCATGGTCGACTGTCACCCGATTCAGCCAGTTGGCCTGATGGTTCGCTATGCCTGAGATGTGTTCTTATGTTATTGACGCCAGGTTCCTCTCCGCCCAGAGCCCAAGTTTCTGGGCTTCCAGCCATAGACTCTTGGAATGGGTCCCCCCCTGACGATTTATGTGGGCCTTTGCCAGTGGTGGGTTCCTGCCGGATCGTACCGGATCGCGCGCGCTCCCGTTCGGCAAGGAACCCGGAAGTAAGTTCCTGCCCCGCCCCTGGCGACAGGATGGCGCTTGCCTGCGCTCCACCAGCTCAGGCGCGACTGGAGACGTTTCTCTGCTCAGACATGACTTCAGTGGAGCGGTGGCAGCCTGGCAGGCTGAGCCTGCGTCCCTTTCAGGAGCTCCGCTCCGCTGAGGAAACATCTCCGGTCCAAGCTGAGCTGGTGGAGCGCAGGCAAGTGCCATCCCGTCGCCAGGGGCAGGGCAGGAACTTACTTCCGGGTTCCTTGCCGAACGGGAGCGCGCGTGATCCGGTGCGATCCGGCAGGAACCCACCACTGGCCTTTGCGGTGACATTGTCCGTCAAGAGGAGCACATGATGATTGGCTATTGAGTCCCGAAAGTGAAGCAAGGCCAGGTGAACTGCCTTCAGCTCCAGTCAATTTATATTGTGGCACATGTCTGAGTTTGTCCAGCAACCCTGCGCCAGCCTGGATTCCATCAAGGCCCCCCAGCCAAAAAAGCTCGTGTCTGTAGTGATTGAGATGTGATCTGGTTCACAAAACTCGGATCCATGGTGCAAGGCTGGGGACAGCCACCACTTCAGGGACGAGCAAAGCCCCGGTGATAGGGAGACTGAACGTGGGGAATTGCTCATGCATTGGCATTGGTAAGGGATGAGCATCCATTGGAGAGTCCGAGAGTGGAGGCAGGCCCGGGGAACTATCCTTATGCATGACACCATCTTGCCCAGCAAGCGGGACAAGGTCAGGATGGAAACTGACCGACTTGCACGGACGTGCCATGCCAAGGATTGAAGACTTGTCAAATGTTCTGGGGAAAGACAAACGAGTCCCACTACAGAATTTAACACTGTGCCAGATGGAGTATTCTCGTCGAGGAAGAGAGATGGCTCTTGGGAAAGTTGATGGAAAATCCCAGAGACTGCAGAGTCTGGATGGTTAGATTCAGGTCACGAATTGCCTGTGCTCGGGATTGGGCCAGGATGAGCACGTCATCGAGGTAGCAATAGAGTCTCACCGGGAGGGATCGCAGGTGAGCCGCCAATGCCGCCAGGACCTTTGTGAATATACGGGGGTCAGAGGCCAGACTGAATGGGAGGGCTCTGTATTGAAAGTGGCACCCCTAATGGGAGCAGCAGAGGAATCTGTGATGGGCTGGCAATATTGGGATATGCAGATACGCTTCCGTCAAGTCTATTGAGGCCATAAAGTTGTTCTGTCGGATCCCCAGGAGGATGGACCTGGGGGAGGACATTTTGAAGCACCGGTAGACTAGGTAAGAGTTTAGGTGCTTCAGGTCCAGAATCGTCCTCCATTCCCTGGAACTCTTCGGGACGACAAATAGGTTGTAGTATAGGCCCAACCCGTGCTCTTCCGGCGGGACCAGCTCGATGGCTCGAATGTCCAGCAGATGTTGGATAGCTAGAGGCATTAGTCGCCACTGTTCCGGATCCCTGGAAGGTGGTAAGGTACTGAAGAGCATCGGGGAAAGAGAAACTCCAGACGGAGGCCGTCCCTGACTGTTGACCTGACCTAGGCATCCAATGTTATCTGGTCCCACTGATCCACGAAGGATGCAAGGCGGCTGCCTATGGGCTCACCCGGATTGGAGTCATTTCCCTCTGTGGAAGGGGTGGCTGCCCCCTCCGCGAAAGGGCATTTGAACTGACCCTGATATCTACCCCTATCCTGGTAAAAGGGAAACTGACCTTGCCTGTTATATCTATAAGGGGCATACCGCTGCTGGCAATAGTCATGGTCAGGAGGCCTGAAAGAAAAATGTCTTCGGTAAGAAGCCGGACGAGACTCCGGCTTCTTGGTGTTAGAGGGAAGGACCTTCTTCTTGTCCTTGTTTTCCACAAAGATTGGGTCAAGTGAAGCCCCGAAGAGGTTGGGGCCGGTGAAGGGGGCCGCTGCCAGATTCCATTTGGACTTGTTGTCCATTTGCCAATTTTGGAGCCACAAGAGGTGCCTGGATGTTACTGAGGTAGACAACGCCCTTGAAGCAAATTTGATGGAATCTAAGGTGGCGTCTGCGGAAAACTGGGTGGCTGAGATGATCTTGGTGAGGTCTTGATGAAGATGCTCATCCTGGAGTGCAATGTGGTCCTGTAATTGGCGCAGCCACATAACCACCATGCAATTAAAGTAAAAAGCTGCTGCAGCCGATTTAATGGCCCAGTCCAAAGCATTGAAATTCTTACGGAGTGTAAGTTCCGCACGCTTGTCCTCGGGCTTTAGTTTGTCGGCCATGTCACCTGAGACTACGGTGGATGCATTAGCGAGATGGGCAACAGGGGTGTCTACCGTTGGTAATTGTAGGGCCTGGGAGAAGGCCTGCTCCATGTTGTAGAAGCACCTATCATTACTCCCAGGGTTAGGCAAGGAAGAAGGTTGAGACCACTGGTTCTTGACAAATTCCAGGAAGAGGGGGAGGCTGGGACATCCGCCTTATCTGTATTGGGATTTATAAACATGGCTAGGTTGGGATCCCTGTGTTGGGAAACTGGAGGGGCCCCTGTACCAATCTGAGTAGTCTTCTTAGCCTTATGGAGAAGAGGTTTGAAGGCCGGAGGGGGAAAGAGGTCTGGAAATGCCGGAGAACCCCAGGTCTGGATGAGCCACCTCCCCTAGGATAGAGCCCTCACTAACCACCGAAGGGGAAGGAGACAGAGTGAGGCCTTGCCACCCATTGGGAGGGGCGTTCCCATTGGGAAAGGCCCAAGGCAATGCCCTTAGCTATAGCGGTAGAAATGAGCCTCCTGATACTGTCAGGCAGAAGCTCAAGATCCTCTTCGGAAGGGCCCCGGGATGAGGGCCCCCAGGGGGCAAGTTGTGCAGCCGGCAGATAGTCCTGAGATCCCCCTTCTCCTGGATCCACTCGTCCTTCCCTATACGATTTTGGTGAGATGGGAGGTGAAGGAGAAGCCATTTATCTGTGAGGCCGTGCAGGTGAAATTGAAGGGGAAGAAGGACTGAAGCCCCTGGGGGGGCGAGCCAGAATGGTGAGAGCTGGGCCCCATTGGGGATCTGGATCTACAAGGGGATTCAGGCCTAACCACTTGTGCTAACCTCTTCGCCTTGGCCACCTGTTTTTCCAAGGCCTTCTGTCTCCTTGACTCATCTCTAGCAGCCGCACTGGAAGGGCGCTGGTCAGCTGCAGGCCTGGGGGCCGCTGCCCTGGTTCTGCTTTGGCCTTCCTCTGCCCTTTCTCCCTTTCTCCCTGAGCCTGCACTGATTCAGGGGCTGTGGAGGCCATGCCTCACTCATGTGGCCTGTGCCTGGATTGACTGTGGCAAGCCTGCCAGCCTCGATGTATGGCCGCGCTGCAGATAACTGGTCAGAGGAGGAGTCTATCGGCCCCAATGAATTGCTGCGATATCGACAGTACGCCAGAGGAGAAGACATCTGTGGGCCTCGGTCAATGGCCCTGATTCAGGTCGCTGTCTGACAAAATGGCCGCCACTCACAAGGTCACACCAAAATGGCCACTGCGCCTCAAGGATACTGTGAAGGTGTCCGGTATCAATGGCTCTGAGGTTGTGGCCTCGCGGCGAGCCGAGTCCCCTTGGAACTCTTGCAGCGGCTAGATCTTTCCGTTCACGCTCCACGCTCCTTAATGAACTGTGCCGCACGAGGTGACTCAACAACTGAGGCGCGCCTCTCAAAGCGTAATTAAAGCCACGGCAAATTCTTAAAGTCGCGGCGAGGCTCTGGCAGCAGCGAAACCTTGCAGCAGCGGGTTGTTAAAGCTGTGGCAAGGCTCGCGACCTTCAATTGAAAAACAATCTGGCACTCAATGCTGCCCACAAAGCCTGCAATTTGCTCGACTTCAATAGGAGCCTGCCACCCCTGCACACCCAGGGATCGGGCAAGCTCCCCTTCAGGCCCAGGGTAGGAGGCCAAGGCTCTCCTTATCCTGATGAGATTGAGAGACAGTCTCTATGGCCAGCAGTTGAATTTTTTACAGAAATTTTAGAATATCCCATCAACCAAATTAAGAAAAATATAAACTTCAATAAGTACCTCACTGGAGCCACAGCTAGTGCTTGGACCAAAGACTGAGGGAAACTGGGAGCCTATAGGGAAGGAAGGATGCTTAAGAAAATTCCCTCAGTCTCTGGACCAATCAGGATGTGACTAAACCCAGCTAGCCCCTCCCACCGAACCTACAGGAAAATGTACCTACAATAACCAAAAGTCAACTTTGACTCACAATCTATTAGAGGTAGAATTTTTGAATATTCCTATTATTCAATGCTATATTATTCGATAGTTACAATATTCACATTATTTAATTAACAGATAAATATATATTTCAAGCAGACACTTAAAGGTATGTAAATTGCTTGCATTCCTAAATATTGCTAAGGACATTGGACTGTGCCTTAAGGGAAAAGTTCAATTTACACCTCTGTCAGTTACCACATAAACAGACAACTGTTGGATGACCTTGGTTTGTCCTGGATCTCAAAAATGGAATTAGAGATTAGTTCCTTTCATTTCCCCTCTCCCATCCAGTCAGAACTGATAAAGCTTCTTGGATGAGAAGCAAAAAGTCTTCTTCCTCAAGGAAAAAAAATGAATCATGCCCTGCATCCTAAAAGTGATGTTGACTGATTATATCTACCAAGAGCAGAAGGTAGTCGAGGACTCCTACAAGTAAAGCAGACTGTGGAAGGAGAAAGACACAGCTTGAATGATTACATCCAGAAAAGTGAAGAACCAATGATTAAGGAAGTAAATAAAGGAGGCCTTCTGAAGACAACTAAGTCGAAAGCTGAGTAAAAGAAAGAAGTAATTGAGAAGCGAGCTGAAAATTGGAAAAACAAAGCTATGCATGGCCAATACTTGAAAAGTATTGAAGGCAAAGCTGACCAAAAGCTAACTTGGAACCGGTTAAGATCAGGAGTACTGAAAAAAGAAACAGAAGGCTTTATTTTGGCAGCTCGAAAAACAAGCCTTAGCCACAAATTTCATGAAAGCAAAAATTCAGCATGTTACCACCAACAGCAAATGTCGCCTCTGTAATGAGAAAGATGAGACAGTCGACCACTTGATCAGTGGGTGAAGCAAAATTTCACAAACTGATTACCTACAATGCCATGACTGAGTTGCTAAGATCATTCACTGGAAATTGTGCCAGAAGTTTGGATTTGAGTACAGCAAAAACCACTGGGAACATCAGATTGAGAAGGTTTTAGAGAATGAGAAAGTCAAGATCTTGTGGGATTTCAGAATTCAGACTGACTGGCACTTGGCCTACAACACAACTGACATAACAATAATTGAAAAGAAGAAAGTAGGTTTCATTGACATTGCAATACCTAGTGATGCACAAATTGAAGATAAACAGCAAGAAAAAATCACAAAATACCGGGATTTGCAAATTGAAGTTGAGCGACTGTAGAAAAAGAAATCGAGTATTGTCCCGATTGTAATTGGAGCCCTTGGAGCAATACCTAAAGGGCGACCTTGCTATTTGGAAATTCTAAATTTATCAGACTTGAACATTCTGACTCTACAAAAATCCACCCTACTGGGAACAGCTTATATCCTCCGACGTTACCTTAACAGCTCCTAGGTCCTTAGTTAGGACTCGAGCTGTTGAGCTACCAACCAGCCCCAAAGGCTGTCAATCTCACCAAAGATCAACCACATAATAATAATATGCATGGTTAATAACTCATAGGGGGGGAAAGGAAATGAATAGGCTATTTAATGTGCCAGATTTAATTAGAAGAGGTGTTTCTGAATGTACAGGAGCATAAATGCCACATAGGTCTGTGACTCATCAAACCAGCCATGTCATTTTCTAGGGCAATACAGCTGGAGGTGTTGTCCACTGCAACCTAGATAGGCATGATTGCTTGAATGAATCAGGCAGATCCTTGGTGCTCTCTGAGTTTGGTTGTCTTCCTGCAAACATTTCATTACCCAAACTAGGTACATCATCACTGCTAGCTAATCATTGGGCAATGAAACATTTGCAAGAAAACACCCAAGGTCAGAGAACATCAAGGATCCCTCATTTCAACCCTGAGCTATAAATATTCTCCTTCAGAGATGCTGGATTTGCATTCTCCACATCTCAAACCCATCTTACAAACAGAGTCCAAAACTTTGGATTGCTCCAAGGAGCAAGCAAGTAATAACAGAGGTAGCCCTTGACTTAGAATCACAATTGAGCCCAACATTTCTATTGTCAAGTGAGACAGTTGTTAAGTGAGTTTTGCAACCTTCCTTTCCACATTCATTAGGTGAATCACTGCAGTCATTAAGTAACAAGATTGTTAAGGGAACCTGGCTTCCCCATTGACTTTGCTTGTCAGAAGGTCGCAAAAGATTACCGCATGACCCATGGACGGACACTGCAACCGTCATAAATATGTGCCAGTTGCTAAGCCTTTGAATTTTGATCACATGAACCTGAGGATACCATGAAGGTTGTACATGTGGAAAAAAATGGCCACACCGTGTTTTTCAGAGTATAAGACTCACCCTTTTCCTTCAAAAAAGAGACTGAAAATCTGGGTGCATCTCATATACTGAATATAGCATTTTGTGCCTCCCAAAATCCCGCCCGCTTCACCAAAATGGCCGTGCATAGCATTTAGGAGCTTCACAGAATGCTCTTGGGGGCTGGGGAGGGTAGAAATGAGCAAAAAATGGACCAATATTTGCTCAATTTTTCTCCCCCCAGACCTTAGGAGCACTCTATAAGCCTCCTAAAGGCTATGCATGCTCTTTTTTGACAAAAAAAAAAAAACCAGCCTCTTTTTGCGAAAAACAGGCTGTTTTGGGGAGGTCTACAGAGTGCAAAAACTTTTTTTTTAAATTTGCCTCTTCAAAATCTTGGTGCATCTTATACTCCGAAAAATACGGTAAGTCACATCTTCAGTGCCACTGTAAGGGACTAGCTGCATCATAGTAGAAAAAAGAATAAAAGTTATTCTTAAGTTTTTTGCAAAAACAGGCCATTTTTTACTAGTTTTTTTTGGGGGGGCAGGAGCACTCTACAAACCTCCTAAAGGCTATTCATGCCCTTTTTTGGGGGGGAAAGAGCCCGTTTTCACGAAAAATGGGCCATTTTTGGGAGGTCTGCAGAGTGCAAAAACTTTTTTTTAAATTTGCCTCTTCAAAATCTTGGTGGGTCTTATACTCCGAAAAATACGGCAAGTCACATCTTCAGTGCCACTGTAAGGGACTAGCTGCATCATAGTAGAAAGAAGAATAAAAGTTATTCTTAAGTCCACAAATGTCATTGAGAAAAACAAGCAAACATCCAACCAGCCATACAGTTGGTCAGTACAGTAACTCAGAATGAATTATGAAAAATCAAATGCATAGTGCTATTGTTCTCAACCGGAGATCCATAACTTCTATTAAACATTCATCAATGTCAAAAATAAAATCAAAGTGATTTATGGCATCCTTGGAAAGTCTTTTGAGTGGAGAATAGATGAAATGCCTTCTCATATAAGAAGCCTTATATGGACATTTGTTGAAGGAAGAGAAGACTGAGTGGAGGATTAATGGATTTAAAAGGAGTTAAAGAGACGGGGTGGGGGGTGGGGGGAATGGAATTTGCTGGTTGGGAAGAAAGCCGGAAATCATAGTTCTATGTTCTTCTTCTCCTTTTACTTCATTTTTTTTCTTATTTTTCACCTTTTTTTCCCGATTTTTCTTTTTAACATTTTATCATTTATTGTACTTTTTCAAAAATAAAAAAAAACACACAGTATTTTTCAGAGTATAAGACTCACCTTTTCCCCACAAAAAAGAGGGTGAAAATCTGGGTGTGTCTTATACACTGAATACAGCATTTTTGGCCTCTCGAAACCCCGCCTCCTTTGCAAAAAAAAATGGACGTGCAGTGGGTTTGGGAGGCTTGCAAAGTGCTCCTGGGTGTTGGGGAGGGCAAAAATAAGCAAAAAACTGGCCGTTTTTGCCCCCAACCATCAGGAGTACTCTACAAGCCTCCCAAAGCCTCTGTATGCCCTTTTCTTGGCAAAAAATAGCCCACTTTATGCTTGTTTTTGCCCCCCCCCCCAGTCCCCAGGAGCACTCTACAAGCCTCCCAAAGCTTTCCATGCCCCTCCCCATATTTATTTTGCAAAAAATGAGGCCTGCAGAGGGTTTGGGAGGCCTGCAGAATGCAAAAAACTTTTTTCAAATTTACCTCTTCAAAATCATGGTGCATCCTTATACTCCGGTGCATCTTATAGTCTGAAAAATATGGTAGTTACCTGCATGGGAAACAACTAGGAAACCCCAGGTTGTAGACTCAGCCAGGAAATTGGAAGGACTTCCTAAAAGAAGCAAAGGCTGGCTAATTCTGGATTTTTGTCATTAAGTTTCTAGGTGTTATCATAAAAGAGGACCTGACCTGGGGCTCTGACATTGCAGCACTGGTCAAAAGGGCCCAGCAGAGATTATACTACCTGAGACTTCCCAGGAAACAGAAACTGAATGGAAAACTGCTGGTGACCTTCTAACGCTGCACCATCGAGAGTATTTTAACTTACTGCATCTGTGTGTGGTTTGCCAATTGCACAGTGGCAGATAGGACAACTCTCCAGAGGGTCAACGTCATTGCCCAGAGGATCATTTGTTGTCCTCTCCTCTCCTTGGAAGAGCTTTATAGCTCCCGCTGCCCAGTGGTGGGTTCCTGCCGGATCGCGCCGGATCGCGCGTGCTCCCTTTCGGCGCTAAACCCAGATCGCGCGCTCCCTTTCGGCGCTAAACCCGGAAGTACGGTCTTGCCCCGCCCCTGGTGACGCGACGACGCTTGCCTGCGCTCCACCAGCTCGGCTGGGAACGGAGATGTTTCCTCAGCGGAGCGGAGCGCCTGAAAGGGACGCAGGCTCAGCCTGCCAGGCTGCCACCGCTCCACTGAAGACATTGCTGAGCAGAGAAACGTCTCCGTTCCCAGCCGAGCTGGTGGAGCGCAGGCAAGCGTCGTCGCGTCGCCAGGGGCGGGGCAAGACCGTACTTCCAGGTTTAGCGCCGAAAGGGAGCGCGCGATCCGGGTTTAGCGCCGAAAGGGAGCGCGCGATCCGGGTTTAGCGCCGAAAGGGAGCGCGCACGATCCGGTGCGATCCGGCAGGAACCCACCACTGCCGCTGCCTTAAGAAAGTTCAAAACGTTCTTAAAGATCCATCTCATCCTGGGCATCCTTTTTTTGAACTATTACCATCTGGGAGACGGTGCAGGATAATAAAAATAAGGACAAATAGGCTGAAAATCAGCTTCTATCCCAGGGGAGTAACCATATTGAATTCTACGGTATAGTGCAATATCGGGTTTTCAATTTCAGTTATATAGAAAGTAAAGGACGTATGTTTGTGTTCTTACTTTTATAGTTATAATGTATACCAACGTGGCATTTAATTTCGTTATACCATGCGCAATGACAATAATGTAAACTAAACTAAACTAAACCTAAACTAAACCATTTTATAAACCTACCAATCAGAAATGCAGATGAATTCAGTAGAACGAACTTTTAGGGAAATCAGATCAGATTGCTCATAAAATTTAATTCTTCAGCCAGGAACATCGTAAGAAACAACAATGTATCCTAACAAAATAATATAATCTATAATTTACATGCATTAATTCCATGACTGTTGAAAGTCACAGCAGCATTGAAAATAGTGACTTATGACTGTTTTTCACACTTGCGACCATTACAGCATGGCCTGACGAGCAAAGTCAAGGGGGAAGCCAGATTCACTTAACAACCGTGTTACTAGCTGAACACTGCAGAGATTCACTTAACAAATGCAGCAAGAAAAGTCGTAAAATGGGGCAAAACAAATTTCTCACTTAGTAACACAAATTTTGGGCTCAATTGTGGCCGTAAGGCGAGGTCTGCCTTATATTCACTTTCTGTAAGCCATCATTTTCTCTTCCTCTGTTTAAAAAGGAAGAATCTGAGACATGAGGTCCAAAGAAGTAAAGGCCAACCTTTTTCTGACATGCTTTTCATGACAATTCTTACATTTCTCTAACAGAGGCAGGAATGTAACAGCGAGTTCTCACTGTACTTAAGACAATTAAAGCCTTTGGCAACCGGATGTCTTAAGAGATATGTGGGTACTATAATACACAGTGGTTAGCCAGAATTATAATAGTTGAGACACACCTCTATGATACGCTCACCTATTTAGCGAAAACTTATTAGACAAACCAGATGTTTTAAATGTTTACTCATTTTAAAAAGCAGACGTACAAAGCAGTGACGTGCGGTGAGGTTTATGGCTGGTGAGGCTGGTGACGTTATCAGGAAGGCGGGGAATTCTTAGCAAGGTGTCGGCCACGACTCGGTTTCCAGGGTCCTTTTGCGAGCAAGGTGGCAGGGAAACGGTAGCCGACGGTCCGAAAAGTCCGTCCTTTCGCGAGCAACTTCCCGTAAACTTGCCGTTGCTCAGTGCGAGGAAGGGAACCGCTCGTGCATGCGCATTCGCCCTGGAACCAGGAGCTCCGGCGTCAGAACCTGACAGAAGGCGGGGAATGGGACCATGTGTGCAGGAGGGAGGCTGAGGCTAGAGGAGCCTCCTGCACCTCCCTCTGTCCTGCACACGTGGTCCCATTCCCCGCCTTCCTGAGTCAACATGAAGGGGACTGCGGCTCGCACAGTCACATTCCCGAAGGCTCCTCAGCGCCTTTTCCCTTTCCCCCTTTTTTTTTCATGATGAGAGCGGTGAGGCTCTGCCTCCGCTGACCGCACGTCCCTGGTACAAATTATCGGCCTGAAACCTGGTATATCCCACCTCTGCTTTGTAATTTGAGTCATCATTTGAATCAACCTCTCCTTCCACCTTGAGTCTGTCATCTGCACCTCTATAACTGTCTGGTTTGGTTCTGCAACCCAACAAGACAGGCACAGATTTCAGAGAAGAATCAGAACTGCAGAAAAAACAATTACCTCCAACCTTTCTCCCATTAAGGACCTGTACACTGCACGAGTCAAAAAGAGGGCCATGAAAATATTTACAGACCCCTCGCATCCTGGACACAAATTGTTTCAGCTCCTACCCTCAAAATGACGCTATAGACCACTGCACACCAAGACAACTAGGCACAAGAACAATTTTTTCCCCGAATGCCATCACTCTGCTTAACAACTGATTTCCACAACACTGTCAATAATTTACTAAGAATATATTACTATTATTCTTCAAGAACAGTTTTTTCCCCAAACGCCGTCACCCTTCTAAACAAATAATTCCCTCACCACTGTCAAACTATTCACTAAGGCTGCATTACTATTACTATTAGTCTTCTCATCATTCCTATCACCCATCTCCTCCCGCTTATGACTGCAGGACTGTGACTTTGTTGCTTGTATCCTTACGATTTATATTGATATTGATTGTTTCCTGATTGCTTATTTGTGCCCTATGACTATCATTAACTGTTGTACCTTATGATTCTTGACGGATGTATCTTGTGTTTTTATGTACCCTGAGAGCCTATGCACCACCACCAGTAGCCTCCCACCGTCCAGTACAATCCCACAGAGTTGGCCTCCTCAGGGTGCCGTCGGCCAGACAGTGTCGGCTGGTGACCCCCAGGGGGAGAGCCTTCTCTGTGGGAGCGCCTTCCCTCTGGAATGAGCTGCCCCCGGAGCTTCGCATAATCCTTGACCTCCGGTCCTTCCGACGTGCCCTAAAAAAGTTGGCTTTTCCAGCAAGACGGCTTGGCCTGTTAATTTTATCTCATTTTTTAAATGTTTTGTTCTACAAATTCGATTTGTTTTTTTGGATATATATTTAATTTTTTTTTAACTTTCGGGATGTGTGTTTTTTAATGTTGTACGCCGCCCTGAGTCCTTTGGGAGAAGGGCGGCATATAAATCCAATAAAACAAACAAACAAACACTAAAGACAAATTCCTTGTGTGTCCAAACACACTTGGCCAATAAAGAAATCTATTCTATTCTATTCTATTCTATTCTATTCTATTCTATTACCTTTCAGTTCTGAGCAATTTCCACAAGTTCTGAAAGGTCTGCTTATGGTCATTTGATATGAGTGACACAAGTCATTAGGATGAGTTAGGCTGCAGCTGGAGATAATTTAGAAGTCAGGACAAGATTTTGTTTCATAGGGCGTCTCTTGTCATCAAACTCAGCATCCTATTTCCAATAATGGCACCTCTGGGATGCTTCTTGGAAAATCTCCTGCAAGTCAAAATACTTGTGTCTTCCTCTTCAGAAACAGATATACAATTATGACTTCGACTTGCAACCATTCGTTTAGTGATCGTTCAAAGTTAAAGGTTCCCCTCGCATATATGTGCTAGTTGTTCCCGACTCTAGGGGGCGATGCTCACATCTGTTTCAAAAGCAAAGAACCAGCGCTGTCTGAAGACATCTCTCTGGTCATGTGGCCGGCATGACTAAACACCAGACACTCGAAACACTGTTTCCTTCCCACCAAAAGTGGTCCCTATTTTTCTACTTGCATTTTTACATGCTTTCGAACTGCTAGGTTGGCAGAAGCTGGGACAAGTAGCGGGAGCTCACTCCGTTATGCAGTGCTAGGGATTCGAACTGACAAACTGCCGTCCTTTCTGATCGACAAGCTCAGCGTCTTAGCCATTGAGCCACTGCTCAAAGTTACAATGGCGCACAAAAAAGGGACCTATGAACGTTTTCTGAAGTCAGTGGGGAAGCCTGATGCACTTCAGATTCACAAAGTCCTTGGGGAAGACTGTGTTACTAACTTTGCAACCACAATGGTTTGCTTAACAACTGTGACAAGAAAGGTCCTAAACTCAAGTGCCTTGCTTGTTAAGTTTGAGCTCAGTTGTGGTCACTGAGGACTATCTGTGGAAGTGATGGAATGACAAGGGTATTTTCAGACTTGCCAAATTGTGTTAAAGCAATTTTACAATAAAGTGATGATGATGATGATGATGATGATGATGATGATGATGATATCAGTTTACTCATGTCCAACTTCTATGGGCAATTCTATGGGCCAGGTCTCTGCATCATCTGATCTTGCCCTACTTTACAATAAAGTATAATTACTTTATCTGGTTGTATTTCCTGTCTGGTAGGTAAGGCTGACACTTAACCAACACAGATAAAATTGTAATGGCTACACTCCCACATGGTAAATTTTATCAACCTTATTATGTTTTGTGTTGACCCAAATATTATGGTGTGAGTCCAGAAAATGCATTCAGTTGATTGTATGGGCTTCTAAGCTCCTTCTGCGACTCAGAGATTCTGGGAAGTTCCTGTTGATATGTGATTGTAAATCAGATGTGTGTTTTTACATTTCTACGGATCTGTCCCAAACTGGTTGTGGTTGCCTAGGCAACATATTGTGTGCATTCCGATTGTTTTTATAAATGGTGGGAAAGAAATCTTAAATAGTGTAACGACAAATTGCCAGATCTTGATCCAACTAGGATTTTGCATGCCGTGAATCAAATTTCACTGTGATTTATGACATTCTCACAACGGTATCATTTTGCAAATGACATCAATGGACACCATTGGACAATTACCAATGGTGCAATTGGTATCATTTGCCATGATTTCACATGCTCCTTGATTTAATGGAGACTCACAAAGCATTGGAATTTACTCCCCCACACATACCAAATTGTGTATGTTTCTGTGAATGTACAGCCAATCCTTGACTTACGATCACAATTGAACCCAAAGTTCCTGTGGCTTTAGTGAGACGGTTGAGTGAATTTTGACCCGTTTTACAATTTTTCTTCCCACGGCTGTTAAGTGAATCCCTGCAGTTGATAGGTTAGCAACCTGCTTGTTAAGTGAATCTGGCTTTCTCATTGGCTTTGCTTGTCAGAAGGTTGCACATGACCTCGAGACACTGGAACCCCCATAAATATGAATCAGTGGCCAAGCAGCTCAATTTTGATCACATGAACCATGGGGATGCTGCAACGGTCGTAAGTGTGAAAAGTGGTCGCGAGTCACTGTTTTCAATGATCCTGTAACTTCAAATGGTTACAGGAGGAATTATTGAATCTGCCATCTGCACCTCCATAACTGTCTGGTTTGGCTCTGCAACCAAACAAGACAGACACAGACTTCAGAGGGTAATCAGAACTGCAGAAAAAATAACTGCTACCAACGTACCGAGAACCTGTATACTGCACGAGTCAAAAAGAGGGCTGTGAAAATATCCAGACCCCTCGCATCCTGGACATAAATTGTACCCTCAAAACAATGCTACAGGGCACTGCACAGCAGAACAAATAGACACAAGGACAGTTTTTTCCCCGAATGCCACCACTCTGCTTAATAACTGATTTCCACAACACTGTCAATAATTTACTAAGACTGTGTTACTATTATTTTCCTCTTCCTTCCTAGTACCTATCTCTTCCCACTTATAACCATAACCATGTTGTTCGTATCTTTAAAATTTATATTGTTTTATTTGTTTCCTAGTATAATTTGATTGCTTATTAGTAACCTATGACTATAACTAATTATGATTCTTAATGAATGTATTTTATTTTTCTCTATGTACACTCAGAGCATATGCACAAAAGATAAATTCCTTGTGTGTCCAATCACACTTGGCCAATAAAGAATTCTATTCTATTCTATTCTATTCTATTCTATTCTATTCTATTCTATTCTATTCTATTCTATTCTATTCTATTCTACTCCACTCCACTCCACTCCACTCCACTCTACTCTATTCCTTAATGAACTGTTGCAAGAGAAAGACTACCTCTAATGACTTTTCTATGGATTCCAAAGTCAGTTCAGATATTGAACCTGCTTCCTCATCCAGTCTGAAATTGGATCATGTCTCATTTTTTCACATGGTGTCCTTTTTCACATTTTTCATAAGTGTGCAAAATGGTCATGAGTCACTGTTTCCAGTGACACTGTAACTTCACATGGTCACTAAATGAACTGTTATAAGCCGAGGACTACCTGTACACATACAGGTGAAACTCGAAAAATTAGAATATCGTGCAAAAGTTCATTTATTTCAGTAATGCAACTTAAAAGGTGAAACTAATATATGAGATAAGACTCACTACATGCAAAGCAAGATAGTTCAAGCCGTGATTTGTCATAATTGTGATGATTATGGCGTACAGCTCATAGGAAAACACCAAATTCACCATCTCAGAAAATTAGAATATTAAATGCAATCAATAAAACAAGGATTGTACATAGAACAATATCGGACCTCTGAAAAGTATAAGCATGCATATGTACTCAGTACTTGGTTTGGGCCCCTTTTGCAGCAATTACTGCCTCAATGCGGCATGGCATGGAAGCTATCAGCCTGTGGTACTGCTGAGGTGTTATGGAAGACCAGGATGCTTCAATAGTGGCCTTCAGCTCTTCTGCATTGTTTGGTCTCATGTCTCTCGTCTTTCTCTTGGCAATGCCCCATAGATTCTCTATGGGGTTCAGGTCTGGTGAGTTTGCTGGCCAATCAAGCACAGTAATCCCATCATCATTGAACCAGGTTTTGGTGCTTTGGGCAGTGTGGGCAGGTGCCAAGTCCTGCTGGAAAATGAAGTCAGCATCCCCATAAAGCTTGTCTGTGGAAGGAAGCATAAAGTGCTCCAAAATCTCCTGGTAGACGGCTGCGTTGACCCTGGGTTTAATGAAGCACAGTGGACCAACACCAGCAGATGACATGGCTCCCCAAATCAACACAGACTGTGGAAACTTCACACTGGACTTCAAGCATCTTGCAGTGTGTTCCTCTCCATTCTTCCTCCATACTCTGGGTCCTTGGTTTCCAAATGAGATGCAAAAGTTGCTCTCATCAGAAAAGAGGGCTTTGGACCACTGAGCAACAGGTCTGTTTTTCTTTAGCCCAGGTAACATGCTTCTGACATTGTTTGTTGTTCAGGAGCACCTTGACAAGAGGAATACGACATTTGAAGCCCATGTCCAGGATCCATCTATGTGTGGTGGCTCTTGATGCACTGACTCCAGCCTCAGTCCACTCTTTGTGCAAGTCCCCAACAGTTTTGAATGGCCTTTTCCTGACAATCCTCTCCAGGCTGCGGTCATCCCTGCTGCTTGTGCATCTTTTTCTTCCACACTCTTCCCTTCCACATAACTTTCTATTAATGTGCTTTGATACAGCACTTTGGGAACATCCAACTTCTTTTGCAATTACCTTTTGAGGCTTTCTCTCCTTATGGAGGGTGTCAATTTTGGTTTTCTGCACAACTGTCAGGTCAGCAGTTTTTCCCATGATTGTGATTCCTACTGAGCCAGACTGAGAGACCATTTAAAGGCTCAGGAACCCTTTGCAGGTGTTATGGCTTAATTAGCTGATTAGAGTGGGAC
This sequence comes from Natrix helvetica, assembly GCF_964273705.1. Classification (NCBI taxonomy): domain Eukaryota; kingdom Metazoa; phylum Chordata; class Lepidosauria; order Squamata; family Natricidae; genus Natrix; species Natrix helvetica. The sequence goes on from NC_138554.1 coordinate 16,602,229, forward strand.
ACTTTAAGCCTAGAATATGGCACCTTTTCACAATATTCTAATTTTCTGAGATTGTGGATTTGGGGTTTTCCTGAGCTATAAGCCATAATCATCACAATTATGACAAATCACGGCTTGAACGATCTTGCTTTGCATGTAATGAGTCTTATCTCATATATTAGTTTCACCTTTTAAGTTGCATTACTGCAATAAATAAACTTTTGCACGATATTCTAATTTTTTGAGTTTCACCTGTACATTGCATAGTTCAAAAAGAGATTTATGCAGCAGCATAAATTTATGCAGCCCTGAACTAGGATGAGAAATTCTCTGGGAATACCAAAGATATAAGATAGATTAGGAATTTGAGAAAAAGAGACTGGAAGAAGGCAAGCCGTGTCCTTAATGCTGGGAAGAGCTTGAGCAGATCAAAAACTTATTTCCTATAAAGCTATGGAATGTTGGACTTGCTTTGCAGATGAATAGGACATATAGATTATTAGGCTGCAATAAGAAGTTAAAAAATAAAAGAAGATTGTGATAGGTCCATGCACAGGTAGCCTCCGGCTTACAATTAAGCCTAAAAATTATGTTGCTAAGTGAGACATCATGAGAAAGGCGGGGCTAGCTGAATCAAAAATTGGAATTAAGATTGCCGGGAGAAATACCAACAACCTCAGATATGCAGGTGATACCACTCTAATGGCATAAAGTGAAGAGGAACTAAAGAGCCTCTAGATGTGGGTGAAGAAGGAGAGTGCAAAAGCTGGCTTGAAACTCAACATTAAGAAAACTAAGATCATGGCATCCGGCCCTCTCAATTCCTGGCAAATAGATGGGGAAGAAATGGAGGTAGTGACAGATTTTATTTTCCTGGGCTCCAAGATCACTGCAGATGGGGACTGCAGCCAAGAAATTAAAAGACACTTGCTCCTGGGGAGGAAAGCTATGGCAAATCTAGACAGCATACTAAAAAGCAGAGACATCACCCTGCCAACAAAACAGCCTATAATCAAGGCTATGGCTTTCCCTGTTGCAATGTAAGGCTGTGGAAGTTGGACCACAAGAAAGGCTAAGCGCCAAAGAATTGAGGCCTTTTGAACTCTGGTGCTGGAGAAGACTCCTGCGAGTCCCTTGGATCACACCAGTCAGTCCTAGAGGAGATCAACCCTGAAGGCCAGATCCTGAAGATGAAACTCAAATACTTTAGCCATTGAATGAGAAGGAAGGACTCACTGGAGAAGAGCCTCATGCTGGGAACTATTGAGGGCAAGAGAAGAAGGGGACGACAGAGAATGAGGTGGCTGGATGGAGAAACTGAAGCAGTAGGCCTGAGCTTAAATGGACTCCAGAGGATGGCAGAGGACAGGAAGGCCTGGAGGAACGGTGTCCATGGGGTCGCGATGTGTCGGACATGACTTCGCAGTGAACAACAACAACAAAGACATTTGTCTTGCCTCATTTTATGACCTTTCTTGCCACTGTTATTAAGTGCATCGTCCTGGCTGTCGATGCTAGTAACACAGTTGTTAAGTGAATCTGGCTTATCCATTGATTTGGCTGGTCAGAAAGTCCCACAAGGAGATCACATAACACAATCCTTGGACACTACATCTGTCATAAACAATGAGTTAGTAGCCAAGCACTATTCCAGAGAAATTCCCTGAAGATGGGCTCCAGCACAAGTCCAAAAAGAAAATTCGGACCTCGGGAAGGGCAGATTCAGGGCTGGGCATGAGATGGAAATCGTATTGATTACAAGCTTGTAGCAAAAGGCAAATCAGTTGGAAAAAGACAGAAAAAAGGAGAGCAAAATTAAGGGAGATTTAAAAAAAAACCTCTTGTTGCAATATAAATTGTCATTCTGCAAATACAGTAAGTCAAAAGGAGTTTTGTTCTCTTTAGAGGGATACAACTTATAGCGGTAGTCTAATCCTTGACTTACAACAGCTCATTTAGTGACGGTTCAAAGTTACCACGGCGCTGAAAAAAAAAGTGGCTTGTGACCATTTTTCATACTTATGACCGCTGCAGCGCCATGGTCACAAATCAGATGCTGGGCAACTGGCTCATATTTATGATGGCTGCAGTGTCCTGGGGGTCAGCTTTTGCGACCTTCTGACCAGCAAAGTCCATGGAAAAGCTAGATTCGCTCAACAACCATGTTACTCCCTTAACAAATGCAATGATTCGCTTAACAAGTGTTGTTGTTAAAATTGTAAAGTTGTAAAATGGGGCAAACCTACTTAACGAATATTTCACTTAGCAACATAGATTTTGGGGTCAGTTATGGTCGTAACTCAAGGGTGACCTGTACTCTCTGTCTATGATGTGTTAAGTATTGTATAAAATTGCGATTGTTCAGAATACAATAAACTCCCAGTGTCCTCTTAGGAAAATGTCATTAATGAAATTGTGCTATTCAAGAATTAAAAGAGGACAGTTTAAGGGTTTATTTATACATGAGATGGGATACGGGAAGAAAAGATCATGCATTCTATTTAAGAGAAGGTGATAAAGTTATTTAAACTGTTTATATTTGTGATGAAGGGTGGAATTATTTCTTTCTATGTCTATGAAGATTGTCAGTCATCCAGGTCATGGTCAAAGGTGCTTCTTTTTTCAAGACCCAATTGGACTTCCTGTTTTTTTTTTTCTTTGAAAACATTTCACTTCTCATCCAAGAAGCTTCTTCAGCTCTGACTCATTCATTCCGAACTGAAGAAACTTCTTGGATGAGAAGTGAAACATCTTCAAAGAAAAACCAGAAAGTCCAGTTGCCTCTTGAAAAAAAATAAAAACACCTTTTGGATATTTCTGTCTATATTTCTTTTCTTTTCTAGCAATATTATTTTTTTTCTTTTCTGTTTCTCTTTCTAGTATTTTCTTTTCTGCACCTTCTATTCCCCCCCCCCCTTTAGTTTGTGTTTGTTTTTATCTTTGCCACCAGGTTTCCCTGAAAATATGACAGGGTCTTATTTCCTTTTAACACCCTCCTACTTTTCACACTTATGACCGTTGCAGCATCCCCATGGTTCATGTGATCAAAATTACACTAAAATACCCCCCCCCGAAAATAAGCCCTCCCCCAAAATATTGCAACACAGCAGCAGCCATGAGGTGACCACACTCGCAGCCTCCTGCACCTCAAAAATAATAAGACCTCCCCAAAAATAAGGCCAAGTGCTTATTTCAGGGGTCAAAGGAATATAAGACCTGTCTTATTTTTGAGGAAATATGGTATTTTTGAGGTGCGGGAGGCCGCAAGCGTGATCACTTCATGGCTTCTGCTGGTTCGGGGCTGGGCTTATTTTAGTGCATGCACTCAAAAACCCAATTGGGCTTATTATCCGGGGAGGTCTTATTTTCAGGGAAACAGGGTATTTTAATTCTTAATAACATCGTTATCTAAAAAAGAGAAATCTGGATGTAGAGATTGTTTGCTTCCCTTATTGCCTTCCCACTCACTCTCCTACCCTGGAACCCTGCAAAGCTAAAACTGGGGAAACAGTGCATTGAAGAGGCCTTGGTAAACGGTGAGCTCAGTTGTTAGCATCACCGCCTAAAATGAAAATGAAAGCAGCATTTTTGCTTTCTGCAAACAAGAATGCAATGCACTTAATGTCTCCGTCTCACTCTCCCGGAAGCTCTTAATGTAAGTTTTTTTTTTAAAAAGGTCATTGAAAAGAACAACTCATTTTTTTCAGTTGGAAACAGTGCCTGACTTTGGCTAACACAGACTGAAGCATTGAATTAATGCATTTACAGAGTTCTCACCATCCTACTCAGGGGTAGTATACACTTACCTTCCCCTCGCACATATGTGCTAGTCATTTCCGACTCTAGGGGGCAGTGCTCATCTCTGTTTCAAAGCCAAAGAGCCAATGCTGTCCGAAGATATTTCCATGGTCATGTGGCCGGCATGACTAAATGCCAAAGGTGCACAGGAACACTGGTTCCTATTTTTCTATCTGCATTTTTTACATGCTTTCAAACTGCTAGGTTGGCAGAAGCTGGGACAAGTAACGGGAGCTCACTCCGTTACGCAGTGGTAAGGAATCGAAGTGCCGACCTTTCTGATTGACACTGAGCCACTGCATCCCTTTACCTTTCCTACCAGTTCGTAAACGTGAGCGCACGCATCCACTTTGGGTGAAAAAAAGAGCCTAAATGGGATGCTATAGAGCAGGGCGTGGGTGGGTGGAGCCTCCCACAATTTCCGCTACCCATCCGAACTGATAGAATACAATCTCTGGTCCTGCTACTCTCAAACACAAACCAATCAATTGGGCAGGTTTTTTTTTTAACAACTAAGGTTAAAAGCAGGCAAGTTCATTGTAGAGGCAGAACCAAGATTTCAAGCAAGGCGGGACCCAAACATTCAAATGTGCGGGCAATAAGTATAAACAAGAATTTCGGCCCCAGAGGGAGGAAGCAGATTGGCAGGGAAAAGGGGAGAACGGAGCGGTTTAAGGGGAAAAAAAAGAGCAGCACACAGAATTATTTTATGGCAGGGTGCAGGGCGATGAAAATTACATATAGGGAGAATTTCTATAGATCCCCGGAGGGTTGGAGGCTGCATTTTCAGCCTTGGGAGTGAAAAAAAAAAGGAGCTCTCCACTCCATTTTGTGACCAACCAAGGGAAGGAAGTGAGCAGGCGGGAAGGCACATTTCATGTTTAATCTCTGCAGGACCAAATAAAGAAAGGAGAGGACAGGAAGGAGGCGAAGCAGGGCTTCTGGAAGGAAGGGGCGGTTGGGAAGGGAGGCATGCTTAATTTGTGCTCATCTTATCACTAGGCTATGGGGCTCTGCTTGCAGAGTGGGAGAAAGGTGGGGGTCTAACAAGAAAAACCTCTTTATATGACATTTTCCAGGGCCTGTTGTCCTTTCGCACTACCGGCAGATTGCTGATGGAGAGGTAGGGCAGAGAGGGGGGGAAGGGGGAGCCTTATGCTTTCCTCTCCTCTTCCTCCCCCAATCCTATTTTGAGGCCAAGGGGAAGGGTGCAAATCTTGCCTTCTCCAGCCTTCCCACACAAAGGCATTTTCAAGATCAAAGCCCCCCTCCCCCAATTAGGATCCCTATATATCCTTTTCATTCCTGCTTTTGTGGGGGGGGGGGGCGTTTGTATTTGCCTGCTGAGAAACCCTCCCTGTCCAACATATCTGGAGGGTTTGGGAGGGGTTTGGGGGGTTAGGGATTTGGGAGGGGGGAGACTGCATAATCACCCACAATGCACTGCAGCAACATCTCAACCCACCCCCCTCCAAACCTCCTGAACCTGAAAACATCTTATTCTTCCTGGTGCATGGGAGGAGGAGGGGGGTCTTTGCAGGACCTCCCTTTCCCTCCCAAAAAAGCTCACTCACCCACCCACCCACTGACGACTCACCAAGCAGAACTTTTTAGCCTGGCAAATTCTAGCATCCAAACAGCCGCTCTTCCTCAACCTCCTCTTCTGGGAACCACTTGATATGAAGCTTCGCCCCCCACCCCCAATTCTCTCACCTGTGATAGGCTGAACCCTGCACCCCCTTAAACCTCTCTCCTCCACTCAGCTTTTCCCAGAAGTCCAGTTCAAGGAAACTTTTGCCTTAGCATAATCAACAAAAAACAAAAAAACCCTCCAAAAAAAGGAAATCAGGGTTTTGAAAGGAACACTTGCCAAAGAACCCCATTAATTATGGGGTTCTGCGGGGGAATAATAATAATAATTTATATTATTTATAATAATAATAATAATAATAATAATAATAATAATAATAATAATAATAATAATAATAGTAGTAGTAGTAGTAGTAGTAATAATAATAATACTTGGTTGATACCTAGCAACCCGTATCAACCATTAGCACCAGTCAATGGTATTTGTGATGCATTTTTGAATGTTCAGTTGACTGAGTTTCATGTTAAGTATATAATATATATATATATATATATATATATATATATATATATATATATATATATATATATATATATATATATATATATATATATATATATATATATATATATATATATATATATATATATATATATATATATATATAATATTATATAAAATATAATAGCAATATATTATGATATATAGTAATATATAATACTAATACTAATTCCATCTTGGTTGATACCTAGGATGCTGGCAGCAACCCGTATCAACCATTAGCACCAGTCAAAGGTGCATTTTTGAATGTTCAACTTGACTTGAGTTTCATGTTTCATGAATAAAAGAAGATAACACTAATAATAATACTAATAGTAACAACACTGTTACTAATAACAATAATGAATATTGATTCGATTTATCCCTTTCTCCGAGTTGTGTGAGGGCGATCGTTGCTTCCCCCTCCCGCCCCCCGCTTCCACCACTCTCTCCTTTGCAGAGCCATCGGATCCTCATCCCGGGAGATCCTCCATCTCCGAAGGTGACCCGCTGGCCGGGATCTCTCTGCCCCTCCCCCACTCTCCCCGCGAGGATCCCTCGCAGTGGATCGCAAGGGGAATCGCTCGGTTGCTGCGCAAGGCGAGATCCCCAAAGGGGCGAGCGATGGAAGGAGAAGCTGCAAGGAAAAACGTCCCTCCACCCGATCCCCCGAGATCCGCGGTTGCGTCCTTCCCTTCCCTGCAGGGATCCGGCCGAGTCGTCGATCCTAAGCCCGGTGCCCGGCAGAAAGTACCAGCCCGCGGCTTCCCTTTAAGCGGCCCCTCCACTCGCAGCTGGGGGCGCGGAGCTTACCTGGACTAGCTGGCGGCGGCTGAGCCTCGGCTCGTGAACGAAGGGGTTGGGGGCGGCCGCGGCCGGCTCGTCCTCCCCCCGGTTCGAGCCGCCCTCCATGGCCAGATCTCTCCCGCTTCCAGCCTGGGATGCGTCCCCAAGGGCCGGAGCCCGGGGCCTGGTCGGGGAAGCGGGACGGAGGATGGCGAGGCGGAGGAGCGAGCGAGCGAGCGCACGGTTGGAGGGACGCCCTGGCACCGGAGCCGGGCGGCAGCAGGGAGCCAGGATGCTAAGGGGGTGGGGGGGAGGGCGGGGCTCGGCGCGGTCGTCTCAGCGACGGCATGGCTGGCAGGGACGGACTTTCGCTTTGGAGGGACCGGATGGAGGAGGAGGAAGGGAGGAGGAGAAGAGGGCTCGGCATCCCTGCGCAGCCCTTCATCCCTCCATCCCCCAGCTGTCTATGAGCCTCGCGTTCTCCGCCAGCCAAAAAAGGCGCTATCCGCTGGGAAGCCAGTAGGAACCATGGAAAGCAGGAGGAGGAGGAGGCAAGGTTGCACAAGGGCACCGCGGCCCAAAACGTCTGGAAGGCGCCAAGGAGAGAGCCAGCCTTTCTTTCTTTCTTTCTTTCTTTCTTTCTTTCTTTCTTTCTTTCTTTCTTTCTTTCTTTCTTTCTTTCTTTCTTTCTTTCTTTCTTTCTCTTTCTTTCTTCCCTCCCTCTCTCCCAACTTTCTTCCCTCCCTTTTTTCCTTCCTTCCTTCGTTCCCTCCTTCCCCTAGCTCCTTCCCTCCCCCTCCCTCTCTTCCTCCTCTCCCTCCCTCCCCTACCTTTCCCCTCCCTCCCTTCTCTCCCTCCCTCCCCTTCCTTCCTTCCATCCATCCATCCTTACTTATTTCTTTCCTTCCTCCCCTTCCTTCCTTCCTTCCTTCCTTCCTTCCTTCCTTCCTTCCTTCCTTCCTTCTTTCCATCCTTCCTCCTCGCATCCTTTTTGTCTCTCACCTTCTCTACTGGCCTACAAAGCTTCCCCTTCAGTCCCTATGTGCTATATGAAGTCAGTTGTCTCTGAAATGGCCCATCTTGTCTGGGTTTGGCACTGCTTAGGATGGATAGGAGACCACTATGAAATGCCACAGGGCAAATGTGTTAGGCTTGACAGGAAGCTAAACAAGGGCCCTAAGGCAACAATAATAGTGCATCACATTTGCACTGTTGTCAAAACATGATCATGGAGTCACGTTTAGCTCAAGGGTATCTCTACTCTTGCAGGATGGAGAGGAGTGAACAAAACCCAAACTAATGTCAATGTACAATAATTAAAATTAAATTAGCTTCCTTTTGAGAACCAATGTAGTGTCGTGTAAATGCTAAGTATGGCAGCAATTTGATGCATACACTTGAAGTTTCCAGCTTCCTGTTTTTTTGGCTGTCAGTGTTTCTCAACCTTGGCAACTTTAAGATGGGTAAGATTTCAACTCCCAGAATTCCCCAGCCAGCATATGTTGTCCGGGGAATTCTGGGAGTTGAAGTCTGTTAGATAGGGTAATGGATAGGCACACACAGGCTTAACAGTAACAACAGCTCTTTATTAAGTACAACAAGTGAGAACAATCCTGCGCAGGTTGAGTCTGACAGCAGCCCTTTTATAGGGAGCTGTCAGACCCTTCGACCAATAGGATTAAACCACTGTTCCCGCCGGAGCAGAGGACCTTGGTGGAAACCACTGTAATTAGTATGAGTATCTAACACCCCTCCCCTCTTAGATGGAACAATCCTACTGGTAATGCAGTCATGCAGGTAGACGAGCTTTTGGGTAGCTCTGCCTGACCTGCGTAGTTCAGTGGGAGGGGTTTCCTTGGACAGGTCGGACGGACCTGTTTGCTCTGCAGCTCCGCTTGGTGGAAGCTCCTGGAACCTTTCACAGGCCGTGGCTAGAGCTTCTGGATCCGGTTTATTCGGAGCTCTCTGCGGGCCTGCAACAAAACCAGATAAGTTTCCCGGTACTCTCGGGCTTGAGCAGACTGTGGAAGGAGTGAGTGTTTGCTCCATTTAGGTAGGGCTTTGGCTAACTCATGCAGGAGTTACCTCTGGTTGTCTAAGAGTGGAGTTGGAGAGACGGCCACGGAGTTAGTCAATGTGCCTTCTCCAATTCCTACCGTCCTCGAGCTCTAGGAGGTAAGAGCGAGGGCCGGTGATGCCTATCACTGTGGCAGGAAGCCACAGAGTTTCCCCCGGCATAGTTGTGGGCGTATACTGAATCCCCTACGCTAAAAGTCCAAATCTTACTTGTGGAGTCTGGGGGCGATGAGGCAGAATAATTGGGGTGTAGCCGGTCTAAGTGGGACCTTAGCGGGTGACCCATGAGAAGCTCGGAGGGGCTTCTCCAGTAGTGGCACTGGATGTGATGTGCTGAATTAGCAAGTAATGGTCAACACGTGTTTGCCAATCTCCCGGGCCCATCATAGAGAGGGCCTCTTTTACAGATCTCACCATTCTCTCCGCCTACCATTGGAGGCCGGATGGAATGCTGTGACCAGGGTATGCCGGATTCCCTGAGCTGCTAGGAAGGTCTCAAATTGCATGACCATGAATTGGGACCGATTGTCAGAGACCAAGATGTCGGGCAAGCCGTGCATGGAGAAAAGTCTCCATAGCACCTTGATGACTGCTTCTGCCATAGTGGAGGTCATCAGGACTACCTATAACCACTTTGAGTAGGCGTTCACAACTACTAAGAATGTCTGGCTGTGAACTGGGCCATCAAAGTCAATGTGCACCCTAGACCATGGTGCTTGAGGTCGCTCCCACTCCTTAGCAGGTGTCTCTGGGGGAGCTGGTCTGGACCTCTGGCACGGTGTGCAGTCAGCCACCCATTCTTCGATCTCCCTGTCCATGTTAGGCCACCACACGTAACTCCTAGCCAAAGACTTCATCCTGACAATTCCAGGATGCCTTACACATAAAGCCTCTGATACTGCAATGCACAGTTTGGGTGGAACAACAACCCGGTCCCCCCACAGTAGATAGCCATTTAGCACCAATAACTTGTCGCGTTTAGCAAAATACATTTTAAGATCAGCCCAACAGGCCCTTTGGGCCACCCCCTCCACCCTCAGTTCAAAATTTGCTTGATTGTGGAGTCCTTCGCAGAGTGACGGGCAACGTCAGTGGACGAGACAGGCCCAGTCTCCAGGCAGTCAATAAGGAGGACTGCTTGGATGGCTTGGGCACTTAATGAGTCCTAAGCGTCTGCTGGAGCATGGACCAGGCGACTGATTGGAGCAGTGTTGGCTCAGAGAGGTCTTCGCCATCTCGAACACTTCCCGGCCACAGTACCTGAGGAACATGTTCTTCTTGTGGCCTTCAGGAATGCCCATGAGGTCATTTCCCTCGAGGAAGCAGTCAAATTGTAGCATGTACGGATCCCAGTGCTCAGTGACTGGGTCATAATGAGTCAGTGGGGCATGCATGGCCATTTTGTGTTCAGAGGGTGATCCTATTTTAATCAACAGCTGCTCAAAAATGGCTGCTCGAAGCCGCGCTGAGCTCTGGGCTGGATGTACTTGCTGGATTGCTACGCTCTTCAGTTCACCTAGTTGCCTTCCAATCCCATCGTCGTCGCCAGTGTTAGATTGGGTAATGGATAGGCACACAGGCTTAACGGTAACAACAGCTCTTTATTAACTACAACAAGTGAGAACAGTCCAGTGAAGGTTGAGTCTGACAGCAGCCCTTTTCTAGGGAACTGTCAGACCCTTCGACCAATAGGATTAAACCTCTGTTCCCACCGGAGCAGAGGACCTTGGTGGAAACCACTTCAGTTAGTACAAGTATCTAACAAAGTCCACACATCATAAAGTTGCCAAGGTTGAGAAACACTGGGCTAAGTCATTCTTGGCTCAACCCGCTTCATAGGCTTGTTGTTGTAAAATAAAAATAGAGAAAGCCCCTCTATGAGCATTGAGACACAAGTTTGCTCGGAACCGCAGGGATTAATGTGACAGTTTCCCTTTTTGGCCACTTTTGGAATGGGTTTGTCCCTGTTTGGTGCAAAGAAGCACAGAGACCCAGTTCTCGATCTCAGTTGTCCTATTTAGAAAAAGAGGGATTAACCAGATGGCCTTGGCAAATCAGGAAATTCCTGTATCTCAAATTTCAGCATTCTACTATCCCTATCTCCAAGCGCGGTCAACGCCACAAATATTTACAGTAGCAATTTCCACATTGCTGTGACAACCCAGAGTTAAAATACACATACCATGTGGGACAGGCAGGTAGGAAGGATACTGACACAATGAGTCCATGACTCTCACCTGACATGGATACCTGATGAAAAAACCCTAATCTTAATCTCTAGGCTAATCCAATTCCATTTCAGATGGGGATCTGTCAACATGTTAAATCAATGCTAGGTAATTTATGTCCTGGATCTGACCCTGTTTTCCCCCTCCAAGGTGTGTCATCCGTCACATTATCCAACGAAGCAGTTTGTGGGTTGTAGAGATCATTGGGCACTGTGGGTAACTGTGGAGATGGCCTTGACCAAGAGATGGCTGGAATGTGCTTTTGATCAAAGTGCACCCTTGCTGCAGCTACAAAGTTCATATTCCCATCCCCCTTGCCTATGGCAACTCAAGAGCAGGCCAGGGATGCTTTGCGAGTTGATATTCGGCTCCCCTCACTTCCTGAAGGCGACCTGTGCAAAGAAAAGACCTGTGCAAAGCTTGACATTCTGACAAATCAAGCACCAGGGGACAGATAGAGATAAACTCAGTCGCTATATGTTTATTAGATGTAATCCAGCGTCTCAAGTCTTAGCACCCTGAAGATGTGCGAACATCCATACGTCTTCAAATTCCTGGGATTGAAAAATATTGATATAATCACATGTGAAGGAAGGAAAACATTAGAGAACCTAGCAAGTAACAGTTAAGGTAGAAACAATATTAAATAAACAAGCAGGGAAGAAAAGGACTCTCAAAGAAGATAAAAATATTTTATTATTAGCCCTTTGGAACTTGGTGTCAACTGCACCAGTGAAAGAAAGCAATAATAAACAGAGTTATCCTTACAGGTAGTCTTCAACTTACAACCATTCATTTAGAGATTGTTTGAAGTTACAACGGCACTGAAAAAAACATTTTTTACACTTATGACTATTGCAGCATCTTTGTGGTCACATGATCAAAATTCAGATAATCGACCTTTGGTTCATATTTATGACCATTGCAGCATCCTGGGGTCATGTGATCACCTTCTGACCTGCAAAATCAATGGGGAAACCAGGTTCACTTAACGACCATGTCACTAACTTAAGAACTGCAGTGACTCACTTACCAAGGGTGGCAAGAAAAGTCATAAAATGGGACAAAACTCTCTTAACAAATCTCTCCCTTAGCAACAGAAATGCGGGGCTCAATTGTGATTGTAAGTCGAGGACTACCAGTTCCAAGTCGAGGACTACCAGATGACCATGTGGCAGCCGTGGCAAGGGGGGCGTTCCACCAGGTTTGCCTGGTGCGCCAATTGCGCCCCTTACTGGACCGGGATGCCCTACGCACGGTCACTCATGCGCTGGTGACGTCTCGTCTGGACTACTGCAATGCCCTCTACATGGGGCTTCCCTTGGGACGCGCCCGAAGACTACAGCTAGTCCAGAATGCGGCCGCGCGGGCCATCATGGGGAGTACTAGGTACTCCCACATAACACCTCTCCTGCGCGAGCTGCACTGACTGCCTGTGGTTTTTCGGGTGCGTTTCAAGGTGTTGATTACCATCTTTAAAGTGCTCCATGGTACAGGACCTAGCTACTTGCGGGATCGCATCCTACCGCACACATCCCTGCGACCAATTCGCTCTCACAGGGAGGTACTCCTCCTGGTGCCGTCCACCAAGCAATGCCAACGGGCGGCGCCTAGGAGTAGAGCCTTCTCTGTGATGGGCCCAACCCTCTGGAATGACCTCCCTCCCGACATTAGAACTACCACCGACTTCCGCTCCTTTCGTCAAAAACTAAAGACTCACCTGTTTCGACTAGCCGGCTTGGCCCATTCATAGTTTTATCTCACCTCCTGGCAGATATTTTTAGTTGGGAAGTTTTAGGTCATTATTTTAACTTTAACTTTTTTGGGGTATTTTTAGGGGTTATTTGTAATACTGTTTTAATCGCTTTACTTTAAGATACAGTTTTTTATAGCCTCCTCATCTAAATATTTAAGGATCTATGTATTTATATATTTATTCCTATGTATTTTCTGTGTTTTAATTTGACTGTACACCGCCCCGAGTCCCTTTTGGGAGAGGGGGCGGTCTAGAAATCTAAATAAAGTAAGTAAGTTCGTGTTTAGCGATAAAAAAGACTTGACCCTGCCGATACAAAGTCTAGCCTTAAATGTTCTACCCAAGAAAAGAAACGTGGGGACTTGCCTATTGTAAATTGTGCAGCTTAAAGGAATGGAGGAAAAGGCTGTGGCTCAAAAGGACAGAAGTAATGTAAGAAGGACAGAGGTGACATTCCATCCATACTTCCTCCAGCCTTTGAGTTTACATCAGCAGGAAAATAATTTTGCAATGAGGAAGGGTGTAATCTATAAAACGTTCACACTGTCAGCCACAGTCAGTCTCTGCCCCAAGGGATTTAGCAATTTCTAGAAAATACTTAGAAATGGCAAAAGGGGACAGGAGGATGTTAAAAAAAAACATTCAGTTGACTAACAAAGCATGTTACAGATACTTGAGCCTCCTCTCCTTATGCAAATTATAAACTAGACTAGACTAGAGTAGACCAGACCAGACCAGAATAGAATAATAGAATAGAATAGAATAGAATAGAATAGAATAGAATAGAATAGAACAGAACAGAACAGAACAGAACAGAACAGAACAACAGAACAGAACAGAACAGAATTATTTATTGGCCAAGTGTGATTGGACACACAAGTGTCTTTGGTGCATATGCTCTCAGTGTACATAAAAGGACAAGATACAGTTAGAGATAAAAGAAAAAAAATTCGCTCTTAGCGAATAAATTATACCAGAAAGGGGTGTGGTTTTGATGGCTGTTGCCAGAAGGTATGCTAATATTCTGGGAGGACACGAGAGTTAGAATCAACACAACCACTGAGGCTGAGGCCTTTATGGAAAAAAATAAAGTCCTTCTAGATAAACCTAATGACATTACACCGGACATACAGGACACGGGAGGTGCCGGAGCCCTGCCGGGTGGGGGGAGGGGGGAAGAAGAGGCAACATTGAAAAAACTCAGATCACAAAAATGAACTTGAAAATCTGTGTGATATAAAATGATTGAAACTATCTTAAGATAAAAGGTTATATGCTGACAAAATAGTACTAAGTAATAACAAACTAATGTATTAGTAAATGAAAGTTATGAGAATGGGGGGGGGGAGGGCCATTTCCTGCATAATGTAACTGTCAAAATTTGTACTTTATCCATTACCCTTTTCCTTGAATATTTTGTTTTAAAAACCAATAAAATGTTGTTGTTTTTTAAAAAAAAGACAAGATACATTTCTCAAGAATCATAAGGTACAATACTTAATGATAGTCAAAGGATATAAATAAGCAACCAGGAAACGATCAATTTCAATATAAATCATAAGGATACAAGCAACATGCAGTCATAAGTGGGAGGAGATGGGTGATAGGAACGATGAGAAGACTAATAATAATAGTATTGCAGCCTTAGTGAATAGTTTGACAGCGGTGAGGGAATTATTTATTTAGCAAAGTGATGGCATTCGGGGAAAAAACTGTCCTTGTGTCTAGTTTGGTGTGCAGTGCTCTATAGCCTCGTTTTGAGGGTAGGAGTTGAAACAATTTATGTCCAGGATGTGAGGAGTCTGTAAATATTTTCACAGCCTTCTTTTTGACTCGTGCAATTTACAGGTCTTTGATGGAAGGCAGGTTGATAGCTATTATTTTTTCTGTAGTTCCAGTTACCCTTATTATTATGTTTGTCGCATAGTCAGCCAAATGTTCAGACTGGATCTGCCATTTTGGCCTATCTAGTGAGTCCTTTCCAGGGACCTGGGTTGTTATTATTATTATTACTATTATTTTTAAAAGCAACAACCCAATCCCAGCTCGGTCAATAAATTATTTTAGAGATGGGGCATTTGCACTGTTTTAAGC